>NW_007731578.1:130878-155571 GCF_000696425.1 Galeopterus variegatus
AAAAAAAAAAAAAGGGAAGCAGAGTGTAAGGATTTGGAAAATTTGCAGCCTGGCCATGTGGTAGAGAAGCAGAGAACATTTGCAGGAGAAAAATCCAGTGGATCAGCAGAGGGACTGGTTGCTAAAGTATTAGCATGGCTATGAGGCTGCCGGGTTCTAATAGCTAGGAAAATGGGAGAAGGGCCCTGAAGGCATTTCAGAGATCTTGGAAGCTGCATCTTCCATTACAGGCCCAGAGGGCTAGGGAGACAGAATGGTCTTGGGAACAGGTCTGAAGTGTCTTGCAAGGACTTGCTGCCCAGGGCCGCCTTGGGATGACCTTCCCCACATCAGCACCCCAGCTGCTTTAGCTGCTCCAGCTGTGGCTCAATTGACCCCAGGTGTGGCTGGAGCCACAGCTTTGGAAAATACAGGCTATAAGCCTTGGCAGCATCCACGTGGTGTTAGGTCTGCAGGCTCTCAGAATGCCAGAGTTGTAGAGGGTTGGGAGCCTCCACCCAGTTTTCAAAGAATGTATGGAAAATCCTGGGGGCTCAGGAAAAGATCTGTCACAGGAGCGAGTCACCTCATAGAGCCTTCACTAGAGCAATGCCAAGCAGAAACACAAGGTCAGATTTGCAGCAGAAATATCCCTTCAGCGTCATGCCTAGTGGAGCCTTGGCAGCAGGACTGCCATGGAGACCCCAGACCTGTGGAGCTACTAGAATGGAACCCCAGCCTGGGAGAGCTGAAGTTTGGCCTGAGAGCAGGAAAGCCATAGGAGTGGGGCTGCCTGAGAACTTGGGGACCCAACCTTCCCACCAACATGCAGAGGAAGTTGAACATGGAATCAAGGTACATGATTTGCCAGCTTTGCAATTTAATGCCTATCCTGCTGGGGTTTGGACTTGTTTGGGACCTATTACACCTTTCTTTTGGCCTATTTCTCTTTTTTTAAGTGAGAATATGTACCCTATGCTTGTCCCACCATTGAATCTTGGATTGATCCCCACCATGACTGTTAACAGGGTGGGAAATCCTATTATGGTAATTGAAAGGTGGGTCCTTGAAGATTAGATTGTAGGACCATGCAGTAGTGAATGGATTAATAATGGTGGTCAGGGACATGGTTCTGAGGGCTTTAAAGGGAGAGTGTATGAGGAACTATCTCTCTCTTTGGTCTGCCATTTTCTGCCATGTGAGACCCCCGGGTCATTGTCACCACCACCAAGGCCTTCACCAAATGTGTTCCCTGGACTTTGGACTCCCCAGCCTCCCAAACTGTGAGCAATAAATTTCATTTTCTTATAAATTACCTGGTTCCATGCATTTTGTTATAAGCATCAGAAACGGACTAATACATGTTGGAATCTTATCAGATATTGATGCTCAAGACCTAAATCCAGTCATTTATTAGGGGTTGCAAAATGGCGATATTCTTATCCTATCATTCTGTTTTTATTTATTAGCTGGAAGACTCCTATGAAAGGAAACTTGTCCTCTTCTATTATAATTACCCTGCCTTGTAAAGGAAAGGCAGAATAAATGCTAAATGTTTCCCTTATTTATTAATTTTCAAAACTATGAGTTGTTTGCTCAGCATCCTTCAATGGTGATCAGTTATTATTTTCAGTAGTATTTGAACCCATGGTCGAAATATGTTCAATGTGTTGTAATTCAATGCAGTTACTGTACTTAACTGATCCTCGTTATCCAATTTTCAGATAAATTGGTGTTTTAAAGCAACACAGAAGGGTCATGTCAGATCATTAGGAGACCTATGGTGGGGGGAAGAGGAGGGTTTTGGCCAGTCTGGCAGGTTGGCAGGTCAGAAAAGGCATCCTGGAAGGGGAACCTGAACTGAGTCTTTAAAGTTCTGCTGCAGATGATGGATAGGGGCAGGGTCCTACAGGTGGGAGGAAACAGCCTAAGCAAAGCCCGGGGTTGAGAAAAGAACGTGCTTTGCAAGAACAAGTGGTTCTGGTTTGCCTGCACTAGGGTGGGGCTGCTCCTTTGACCCATCCTGTAGGCAGGAGCTGGCTAGCCAAGGGAGGGTTTTAAGCAGGAGGGGGAGAGATTTGCCTTGTGAATAGAGACAGCCCTCTGGTGGCCACATGGAGGATGGCAGGGGGAGAATGAGCCCTGACAAACGAGTTCATTAAGGCTTCTTTAGTTCATGTATTTATAATTAGATTCTTCCAGATTGCAAGGGGGAATCACACAGTGCTGGGGCTTATTATCTAGCTACATGGGAGGAGAGATGGTATGGGAAAGCTCCTTAACTGCCTTGCAGTCTAGGGCCCAGGCCTCTTGAAAATAGAAACTCAGTACAGTTTGGGACTGTCTAGACTCTAGTGACCCACCTTTTCTGTGTGCACTTGGCATTTGCACTTCCCTGGGGAGAAGATCGCGTGGGGAATGTTTGCCACCACCCAATGCGAAGCATTCTTTTCCCTAATTTGTCCAAAGATCACCCCTGGGTGGATGCGGCTCCCAGTAACAGGCAAATAGTACTTTTGTGTGAATTAGAAAAAAGCACTTGTTATGGGTTAAATTGTGTCCCTCCAAAAAAAGATATGTGGAAATCCTAACCCCCAGTGGCTGTGAATGTGACCTCATTTGGAAATAGGATCTTTGCAGATGTTATCAAGTTAAGACAAGGTCATACTGGGGCTGGCCCGGTGGTGCACTCGGTAGAGTGTGGCGCTTGGGAGTGTCGCAGCGCTCCCGCCGAGGGTTCGGATCCCATATACAGACTGGTCTGCTCACTAGTTGAGCACGGTGGGGCGCGACACCGAGGGTTGAGATCCCGTTGCCGGTCACGAAAAAAGACAAAAAGGGGAAAAAAAAAAAAAGACAAGGTCATACTGAATTAAGGTGGACCCTAATCAATATGACTGGTGTCCTATAAGAAGAAGGAATTGTGGACACACGCACAGGGAGAATGCTATGTGACAACAGAGGCAGAGACTGGAGGGATGTGACTGCAAGCCAAGGAAAGCCAAGGACTGGTGGCTTGCAGAAGCTAGAAGAGGTGAGGAAGAATTTCTCCCCTGCATGTGTCAGAGGGAGCATGGCTCAGCCAACACCTTGATTTTGGACTTCTAGCCTCCATAATTTAAACAGTACATTTTTTTTTTTTTAAAGATGACCGGTAAGGGGATCTTTTTTTTTTTTATTTTTTATTTTTATTTTTTTTATTTTTATTTATTTATTTTTTTAAAAGATGACCGGTAAGGGGATCTTAACCCTTGACTTGGTGTTGTTAGCACCACGCTCACCCAGTGAGCTAACCGGCCATCCCTATATGGGATCCGAACCCTTGGCCTTGGTGTTATCAGCACCGCACTCTACCGAGTGAGCCACGGGCCGGCCCACATTTTTGTTGTTTTAAGCCACCAAATGACTGATCCTTTGTTCTGGCAGCCCTGGGAAATGTTCTCCTCATGATGATGTAGCCCCACTTCCGGCTCTGTGAAGGGAGCCCCCCACTCACTCTTCATGCAGGGCCCAGCCTATAAACTGTACATGCCAGCTCCCTCTGTACCAGGTCTTTTGAGCATGCTTCATTTGTTCAGCACTTGCCAGGCACCAGCTACCACGATCGCCACAACACAGTCACAATGCAAAGACGAACAAGACTTGCTTCCTGCCCTTCACATATAAGGTCAAAGATGATGAGCAAGCCATTGCTGGGGTAGCAAAAGAATGGTTCACATACCGTGATGGTTCACAGAATGTGATCCTCTAATGTGATCCTTGCGATGTGGTCATGGTTAGGAAAAGATTTTGTGGAAAAGAGGTGGGCGAGATGGTAACAATCATAGCTGACATTTACTGAGCACTCTGCCAGGCGCCATGCTAAGCACTTTACATAATATTGCACTTAAAGCTCATGACAATGACACAGTGAGATAGGTGACTGAGGCTTAGAGAAGATGTGTGAGCTGGCCAAGGTCTACATAGGAAGTGTTGAATACAGGGAGTGGAGCTGTGACTTGTTGGTGATAGAAGTTCTAAGGAACAAGGATGGCAGGCAGTGGGTTAGGAGGGGAGCTGAGTTAGAGATGGTGGGAAGCTGGGAGGCTTTGTTTGTGGGGCACCTCGAATGCTGTGCTGAGGAGTTTACACCTTCTGACCACGAGGATCCAGTGACAGTGCCTGAGTGGGGAGGATGACATGATGAGAACAGTGTTTTAGGGGGAGCATCCCGACAGCATGAGAAGGCATCAGTTTGATGGGAGACCTGGGATCCTTGAGGAGTGCTCCCAGAGGAGTGCATGGGAGGGCTGGGAGCACAGAGGAAGGGGGGAAGCTAAAGCCACTTAGAAGGAAGACAGGAGCACCAGGAAGTCTGACTGCGGTTCTGGAAGATGGAACGAGAGGAAGGGGGCAAAAGCAATTCTGGCACCTCCGGTGTGGAACTGGGGAAGAGTACAACTTCTGAGGGCAGCGCGCAGTTCCGATGTGGGGTTCGGCCAATGTGCAGATGCTGTGTCCAGCCTGTGCATAGGTTGGCTCTTCAAGGCTGGAGGGACAAGCAGGTGGAGACAACCCAGAGTGGCCAGAGCTCCGGAGGAAGAACCAGCAGAAAGACTGGAGAGGAGCCCCACCTCTGTGGGGTGATCACCAGGGTCCCAAAGCATATTAGGGTCTGCCTAGGTGGCAGGTGAATGGGGATGGCACGGGGCACAGGGCTCAGGCCTCGGCCTAGTGGGATTCCCACTGTCTGGGTCTGGGGCCTCCAAAACAGTGTTCCACCCGTACCTGCTATGGCTATGGCCTGCTGGGCTGATTCTTCCACCTTCTCTGCAGGCTCCTCCCCATCCCAGCCCTCCACAGTACTGGCCTCTCTCCTCTTTCTCCATGAAGGCTTCCAGATGTCTCCTCCTGGCTCCTTCATGGGTGAGAGAAATCCAAGGGCTGAGAATGGGAAGCTGGTGGGGGGACAGTTCTCAACCTAAACACAAAGACATCTGTTCGCAGAACCTGTCCCGTGAGAGAGCCTGCACCTCATTCACTCCGTGCATGTTCAGTCCATGAAAATTCACACTGTGCATTGATTTGTGTACCCGTCTATGTTGTACTTTAATAAAAAGTTAAACAAACAAACCCCATGAAGTAGATGGTTTCGTGTTTACCGGGGGAAACTGAGGCTCGGAAAGGTTAAGTGACTTGGTCAAGGTCAGAGTCAGTAGCTGGTGGAACTGGAATTCAAAGCCAGGTCAGTGGGACCCATGGACAGGTGCCCTTCCCCCTCTGCCTGCTCAATGGGCCATTGTCCTTGCTGTTCCACGCTGTTCGAAGGTGGCTCGTGGACCACTTTTAAACCCAGCTTCCATGTCAAGCCTCCCCTTCTAACCTGTACCTTCAAATTCACTGTCCTGTTTCTTTCCCCAATAAATGGCCATTGTCTCAGCAGCAGGGCAGCTGTCTGGCACATTTCTAGGTAAGCCAGGCAGGTCCTGGAGGCCAAACCTGTGGGGACAGGCCCCTGCCCTGAGGCTTGGGCTCAAGCTAATCCAGGTTAGAGTCGTGATCCCTGTTGGAGCCTCCTCTAGAGTTGGTCACAGTCTGAGGCCTGACACATCAGTCACGTACTAATCCAGGTTAGAGTCGTGATCCCTGTTGGAGCCTCCTCTAGAGTTGGTCACAGTCTGAGGCCTGACACATCAGTCAAGTTCAGCCCCACAGCCAAGACTACAGATGACTGTGGGGATTTAGTTCCAAGTTGGAGCCCTGATGACAGCAGCTGCTAGGAAATGGCTGAGTGATGTGCACTTTGTCCATGTTCTCCTCTTTGGCAGGGCTTTCTGGGTGTTTCTCTTGGCATTTCAGTCCAGCAGGCAGTACCCCTGGCACTGACATTGTTGTCCAGGGTTTGGACAGACTGGAGGGAGGTGTGAGACATGGGCCTGGCACTGGGACTGTCCACCCTTCTCCATAAGAGACTTCAGCCCATTGAACCAAGTCCCACCCAAGACAGATGCCTGATGAGGGGAGGGGCTCGAAAACCAGATGACAGGAGGAAAATGGGGACCAGAGGACCTTCACCCGCAGCTAGGCTAGGAGCAGAGAATGCCTGGGGAGGCTCAGGGAGGTTTGGGAGGGATGGAAAGGTCCCCTGGAGCCTGCAGCTTCCTCCCAGTCTGGGCTGGCTTCCTGGAGAGGGTCCCCTACTCAGAAGATAATGGTGTGGGCAGGAGGCCACAGGCAACCCCATCACAGTGGACAGGAAGGACGCCTATGGGCATGATGAACAGGGAAGTGGACTCTGGGGGGATGGTAATGTGGGAGCCACAGCTGTGATTGTCCAGGGGTGTCCTTCCCAACCCCCTCTGCTCCTAGACAGTCTTTCCACAACCCTCAGCAGCAACAGTACACACTCTGCTTGCCACAACCCATCCCCAACACCCACAGAGGGACACCCGCTCTCCTAGAGACAGAGTCTGATCTCACCTACCTGCACCTTTCTGCTTCTGGCTGTGGCCTCTCCCCTCAACTCTTTCCTCTCTCTCCACTCTAGTCAGACCTGGCCCCTTTCCTGATAGACTTGCCCAACTGGCTGCATGGGTACTGGGAGCAGCTTCTGTCTTTGGAATATATATCTGCCTCCAGGGCCAACCCCACTTCCTCAACTGGACAATGCTGGCTTCTCTTTCTCAACTGAACTTCCCGGGTTCTTGAGTTCCTCTCCTGCCTCAGGCTTATTCCTCCCACACCCCTCACCTCATGCCCATGACTTTCAGACAGAGGCTTGATGGAGAATGGAGCCCCTTCCACCCTCCACCTAGTCCCACACAAAGGCCCGTTCCTCACCTACTCCCATCCCCACCTTCCCAGAGAGAGGCACTTGCCACTCAAGGGAGAGGAGGAAGGGCAGGGGGCTTGGAGGAACGTCCGCAGAGATCTACCCTCCGCAGCCCCCAGCCTGTGGTGGCCAATTCTCACTTGAGGTTGGTGCCTCTGCCCCTGAGGAGGGAGAACCTAGAGAAAAACACACATGATGCTGCCATAGACATTTGTATCAAGATATAACAAATAGATCCTGCATCCTAAAGTGGCCTGACCAGACCACACGCAGCACATTCAAGGCAAAAGGTTGAAAAATGACTCACCCATGACAAGGATCAGAGTTTGGAGATGAAGGAGAGAGGGGATTTGGGAGAACTTTTAGAGTGCTGTGAGGCCTGCTCCCAAAGGGTAAGGCTCACCATGGCAAGACCAATGATAAAGGCTTCAAGACTCAAAGAGCTTGGTCTATCCCCAGCATTTGGGGCATGTGCTCATGGGAGAAATCTAGCAGCCAGACTGAGGCTGGCTGGATGCTCCCACGGCAGGAAAGAAGGAAGAACATGTGGCTATATCCAGGCCAGCCTAAGCTCCAAGGGTATCCGGGCCAAGGATGCTCAAGCCCAGAGCTGGGTTTTTCCATTGCTCTCAGCCTAGAAGAATAATGGGACGCCAACGGAGAAACCCTGTATCAAGTGCATGGGCAGGAAACCAGGGACAGATGATGAGGCAAAGATAGAGCAGAAGCTGCCAGAGGCATCTTAAAGGGAAACCTCCAAAGAATCCACGAAAGTACCCACAAGGAAAAGGAATTGGTTTTAGAGATCTGGAGGCCCGGAGGACACAAAGCTATCTTATGACAGTCCAGTCAAGTGAAGAACCTCCTGGTTCCCTTTCTCCATCTCTGCTACCACACTCCAACCTCAAGGGGTTCAGAAGCAGCAGCTAGCAAGGGAGGGAAGGAAGGAGGTCCACCCTACCCCTTTCTCCTCCTCCCTCCCCAGCTGCCACTCCTGGGCCAGGCCAGCTGCCTGCCTGCAGGCGTGTTGATCACTATCTGAGCTAAACATTTCTATGTACTAACTTGAAGTGAATGTGGAACTTATTACCTGAGAATGACCCAGATAAGTCATGGGACTGCCCAGTTTTTCATCCACAGATGAGAAAAATTCTTCCACTGAGTACATTTTGTAGAACAGTGTAAGACAAATATAGCTGCATTCCAGTTACACTCCAATAAGTTGTTCTTATTTAAATCTTGCTTACAGACATGAAGCCAGTTCAAATAGGTCTGACAAGAGTCAGAGGATGTGGCTCTCTCTGCTCCACTATTCTCACCATGTGACACCCTCCCTTGTTGTAGAGTCACCTCACCAGATGTATTCCCTGGACTGTGGACTTCCCAGCCTCCAAGACTGTGAGCAAAATTTTCATTTTCTTACAAATCACCCAGTTCCAGGTATTTTGCTATAGCAACTTAAATGGACTAATATAGAAAATTGGTGCCAGGAGTGGGATGATACTTATAACCAATACTTGAAAGTATGGAACTGCTTTTGGGCTCATGTTCATAAAGCCTGTGCCCAGACCTAATTACTGAAGTGTTTCACCTATATTTTCCCTTAGTAATTTTACAGTTTCAGAAGTGGTTTGTAGTTCTCATTGTAGAGGTCTTTCCTGGTGGGAGTTTAGAAGATAAGAAAACCAGTGAAAGTTTGCTACTTCTTAGAGACTGGTTAAATGGTGGTGAGCAGAATGCTGATAGAAATATGGACAGCAAGGGCCATTCTGAGAAGATCTCAGATGCAAATGAGAAGGGACTTATTGTAAACTGGAGTAAAAATCAGCCTTGCTGAGAACTTGCAAGGAACTTGACTGCATTCTGTTCATGCCCAAAAGTTTTATGGAACGTGGGACTTCAAGGTGCTGACCCAGGGTATTTGGTGGAAGAAATTTCTTTTTTTTTTTTTTTAAAAAGATGACCAGTAAGGGGATCTCAAGCCTTGGCTTGGTGTTGTCAGCACCACACTCAACCAGTGAGCAAACCGGCCATCCCTATATAGGATCCGAACCCGTGGCCTTGGTGTTATCAGCACCGCACTCTCCCGAGTGAGCCACGGGCCGGCCCAATGGAAGAAATTTCTAAACAGCAAAGCTATCAGGAAGCCAAATGGCTACTTGCAACAGCCTATGCTGAGTTATGGCAGCAAAGACATGATGTAAAGCCAGCATTTATAATTGAAAGGAAAGCAGAGCAAAAAGATTTGGAAAACTTGCAGCCTGGCCATGTGGTAGAGAAGCAGAACATTTTCAGGAGAACAATTCAATGGTATAGCCCAGAGACTGTTTGCTAAGGAGATTAGTACAGAAGAAAGAGATTCTCAAGAGAAGAAAAAAAGACCTTGAAGGCATTTCAGAGATCTTGGAGGAGGTGTCTTTCTTTTCAGGCCAGAGGCCTAAGGAAACAGAATGGTCTTGGGGAACAGGCCTGAGGAGCCCTCCATGGGCTTACTGCCTAGGGCCTCCTCAGGATGCTGCTCCCCACATCAGCACCCCAACTACTTTGGCTGCTCCAGCTGTGACTAAATTAGCCCCCAGTGTGGCTGGACCTGCAGCTTTGGAAAATACAAGTCAGAAGACTTGATGGTGTCCACATGGCATTAAGTCTGCAGGCTTGCAGAATGCCAGAGCTATGGAGGCTTGGGAGCTTCCATCCTGATTTCAAAGGATGTATGGAAAAGCCTGGGGACCCAGGAAGAAATCCATCACAGGGGAGGATTCACAATGTCGAGTCTTCACTAGAGTGGTGCCAAGAGGAAATGTGAGGTTGGCGTTACAGCAGAGAAACCCCACTAGGGCCATGTCTAGTGGATCTGTGAGAGTGGGATAACCACGGAAACCACAGAATTGTGGAGCTACCGGCATGTGATGACAGCCTGTGAGAGCTGAAACATGGCCTCAGACCAGGAAAGCCATAGAAGCAAAGCTGCCTGAGGACCTGGGGACCCAACTCCCACACCAGCGTGCAGAGGACATCAAATATGGAGTCAAGATACATGATCCACCAGCATGAGATTTAATGCCTGCCTGACGGATTTTGGACCAGTTTGGGACCTGTTATCCCTTTCTTTCAGCCTATTTCTCCCTTTTGGATTGGGAATATGTACACTATGCTTGTCCCACCATTGTATCTTGGCAGTAGATAACTTGTTTTGATTTCACAGATGGGACTTTTAACCTTGGACTTTTGAGTTGAAACAAGTTAAGACTTTGGCAATGAAATGAATGTATTTACCTGTGAGAAGAACATAAACTTTGGGGGCCAGGGGCAGAATGATGTGGATTGAATTATGTCCCCCAAGTTTTAAGTTAAAAAAAAAAGAGTCAGAGGATGTAATGGCCACATGAGGACTGAGACCATGTTGTCTTCCCCCCTCATTTTACCAACGCTGTGCCTGTAGTGATGGTGACGATGGTAACGTTGATGATAGCAAACTCTCACTGGCTCTTATTTTGTGCCAATCTCTGTTCTTAGCCCTTACATCTTAATTCGTTTGATCTTCACAACAGTCTCTAATGTTGAGCCTAACACTGGGATTGCAGTAAGTCTTAATGCTGGTAAAATAAATCCTTGCTTCATTCAATTTCCCCAGCCCTGAGGAAACATAAAGGATGGGGAGGGAGTGCAGAAGCAAGCTGTGTGCTCAACTCTACTTTTCTACACTGGGAATCACTCTGTCCCTGCATCTCGTTAGGTGCCCTTGACCAAGTGCAGCCTTTGCTCATGGCATTCCACCATTAACCTCTCTTCTCCACCTCCCTAAATCCTGCTCACCCTTCAAAGCCTACCCCTCCCTGCAGCCTCCCTCCCCAACTCTTCTGATGTGCAGCAGCTCTTAGCTAAGCAGATGCCTCTTAGCTAAGCAGAGGGAGACAGGGTCCAGCAAAGGGAAGAGACTTATCCAAGGTGATGCAGCAGAGTTAAGTCTCACTGGGAAGAGAATGCAGGGTCCTGATACACAGTCTGAGGCAGCAACTTCACAGCCCATCAAGATGGAGGCGGGTGGATGACACCCAGACGTGTTCACTTCCAGAACTAGCTTTTATTGGAGGGACGGGGCAGGGAATAGGTCAGGGCCCCAGTGCACTGGTCTCAGGGGCTCATGGGGGAGGCTGATGCCAGGCTAGATGAAGGTGAGGCGGGTGGAAGCAGGAACGCCACAGCTTTCCTTGTGTTCCTCAAACAGCTCCTCCAGAGCCTCCATGTAGAGCATGTGATAGTGGTCGACTTCCTCCTCAGTGGGATGGAGGCACCGGGGCAGGGGGATGGGGCGGCCCACTATAGGGAGAGGGGAGACAGGTGAGTGAGAGGCCCCTGCTGCCCCTACAGCTGCTGGCAGCTGGCTTCCCTGGAGAGGGGCACTCACCTACAGTGGTGATGGGCATGGCAAAGGGCAGCAGGCCCCAGGAGCTGGCTGAGAACAGACTGCGGCCCCAGAAGATGCAAGGGGAAAAGCCCATGAGCTTCTTGAAGGAGACCTGGCACCAATGCTGCCAAGAGTCAGTGGCAAAAGCCTTAGATCTGAAGATATCATTCTCCCCAAACGAGTACACGGGCACCAGGGAGGCCCTGGGAAGGGGCAGTAAGAGAGAAGAGGGGTGGTCAGGCTCCTGGGCTATCATCCCGAGATGGGCACCTCAGGGCACTGCAAGTCCCTTCTCATACCCCATGATGCCATTTCCCAGGGCCTTTTGAAGCACAAGACTATTATGGCTATAAAGAAAGATCTGGAAGAAGGGACTTACATTTCTTGACAAAGGTTTTGCATAGTGGGCCTTCACATATTCATTTTCTCACTCAGTCTTTACAACTACAGCATTGTAGGAAGGAAGGTATTAGCCCTCTCCACAGGAGAAAAAACAGGTCCCAGGTCTTGCCTTGGAGATAGGGTCAGAAAGAGAACTGAGGGCCTCTAAGCCGAAAGGGCCCTGCTGTTTGCACTACAACCCTACCTCGCTCAGTGTAAGAAGGAGCTGGGGGAAAGTGGGTACAGGTTAGCACAGAGTAAGGCACTCAGGGACTGACATGAGCCTCCAGTTTCAGGGCACAGTGCTTAGCTCCAGGAACACACAGTTCCACCCACAGGAACCTGGTCGTCTGGGATTGAGAAAGAGCGTGCACCCAGAAAACCAGCGGTTCCAGGTGAGCTGCGTGTCTCCAGCCTGGGACCCAGCACTCACTTACCCGTGCCTCAGCGCCAGGCGCACAAAGCCTTTGCGCTTCCGGAGCATCAGGCAGTGCTCCCCTGGGATGGCATACAGGGCCTCATGGGCACCCCCAACCACAATGACCACGGTCTGCCCGAGCTGGGGCTGTGACAGGATAAAGTCCAGGCTCTGGCGGCTCACGGGACGCACTCCTGTGGGCATGCATAGGTGGGGAACAGTTACCACCCCCTCCACGGTTCCCTAGCCCCTCACTCCACTCTTTAGTATAGGAGGGGTGAGCCCCACATCCTGTTCCTTCCAACCCCCTCCCCCACCCCCCGTGTCAGCATGCTCTACAGTGAAGCTATTCCCCGATGCTCACGGTGAGCCAGGCCGATGTTCAGGCCAGGTCCCCGTCCTGGGTAGAAATCCTGGGGTGGGGTGGGGGGGCTGTTGAGGAGGGAGCACTCTAGCCAGGGGTTGCTCTGCCAATTCAGCTGGAAGCTCACCATTGGACATGAGGTATTCTCGGTAGACCGGGAAGTAGAAGAGGTTAGCCAGCGCAGTTAACCAGGGCTGAAGCCCAGGGAAGTGCTGGGAGAAGTCATTGCCCTCGGTGGAGAAATTACAGAAGATTCCAGGCAACATGATCCCATGTGGGTGAGCGCCTAGCACATAGTTCCGGTCTGGGGGCAGCTCTCTTGTTTTCACCAGCTTCGGGGTGTCAGGCAGGATGAGTGGTGGAAAGTATAGAAGGCAAGACAGCAGGTGAAAAGAGTTGCCTTCCACCCCAAAGACTTCAGAGTTCAAGGTCCTAGGACAGGATCAAGGGCATGGGGGCCCACTCTTGAACACGACCCCACCCTCTGCCTCACCGAGCCATCTCAGGCAGCTGAGGCTCAAACTTCAGGGTAAGGAAGGGTGAGTGGGGGGGGGGAAGAGGGAGGAAGAAGTCTCTCTACCAGTGACCCATCACCTTGACAGGATAATAATCCCTTAGGTGTTTCCACATCATCCGCTTCCGCATCCATTGAAAACGCCTTCCACCTTTGAGCAGAGAGATACGGGTGGAAGAATCCCTGGAAGCAGCCTCCAGGCACCCTTCCACCATCTCTCACTACCTGGGACCTGTTGTCTTGATCTCACCTTGGCTGGGTGTGTCCCAGTCCAGGTAGAGCCACACCAAGTAGAGAACAGAGAACAACCAGAGTGACGTGAAGAGGAGAAAGAAGAGAACAAGGGAAAAGAAAGGGCCTGGGTGAAAGGTGAGAAAGAAAAATGAATTAGCTTCTGAAACTCAGTTATTCCATCCAGACACATCCCTCCCTTCCACCTCCACCCAACACAGGCCATCTCCGCTGGCCCTCTCCTGTCGCTTTGCCCTCAGGCATCCGGGCCAGCAGCCCAGCCATTCTCCCTCCAGCCCCCTCTCCCTGGCAGACCGCAGGCACCCATGCCTCCCTGCCTCTCACCCATGAAGAGGAAAGTGAGCACATATTGGTAGGCACCCAACGCTTCTAGCCACTGCTTCCGTAGGGTTTTCATGGCAGCGGAAGGCTGCAGGCCTACAGACGCTGCCATCCCAAGCTCCCC
The DNA here is from genome assembly GCF_000696425.1 of Galeopterus variegatus. Classification (NCBI taxonomy): domain Eukaryota; kingdom Metazoa; phylum Chordata; class Mammalia; order Dermoptera; family Cynocephalidae; genus Galeopterus; species Galeopterus variegatus. Next base: position 144,451 of record NW_007731578.1, read on the forward strand.
TCTGCCAGCAGGGCTCCAGGACAGACAAGGAAGGTTTGGGCACGCGCTTGGTATGACTTTCTTGCTGGTCGGACGAGGGAGGAGCGAGGAGCAAGGAAGGGGCCTGGCAGAGTCGCAAGTCGCCTCCCAGAATGGCATGTGTGGGGTGTGTGGGTGGGAAGATCTTTGTATCCGGAGCCCTGGACGTCTCCAGGCTCCTTCTCAGACTGATCTTTGAACTTCCTCTGTTGGTCCGTCTGCGCTGGCCACTGGCCGGGGATGGGAGGGGGGCAGGGGTTGTGCAAGGGAGGGGCGGCACCTGGGTGCCCCAGGGATGGATACAGAGTGGGCGAGAAGCAGCTGGCCAGACCGCCCACTGGTCCCAGGCGCTGCCGCCGCCGGGAGCCCAACCGAGACTGCTCTCCACTGCCGTCCAGCAGGACCCTGACGCCCGCCCTGACCTGTTTGCAGGTCTCGGGCAGTGTCAAGGCCACCCCGGAGCCACCACCACCGCGCCTGGACCTCCCACCACCCCCACCCCCACCGGGCACAAACACACAAACGCTACAGGTCTGTTCCCCACCTTTAATTTCACTCCCCCACCCGCAGTCACCGGGGGACCGGGAAGGGCCAGGTGGCGATGGCGCGCCTAGGTGAGGACAAGGTGCCTGTCCGCAGGGACACCATAGCGCGCCTTGTGCTCCTCGAACAGCTGCTCGAGCCGCTCCACGTAGAGCGCGTGCAGCGCGTCCACCTGGGCCCGACTGGGCCGCGGGCTTCGCCGCACGGGAATCGGAGCCCCCACTGCGGGCGCAACAGGAGGCAAGGGGGCGGTCACTGGGATCAGGGCTGGGGCGGCGCCAAAGGCCGGCGCGGGCAGGGTGCGGGGCCGGGGCTCACCGACGGTGTGGATGGGCGCGCGGAAGGGCAACAGCAGGCCCAGGCGGCCGTGGAACAGCGGCAGGGCCACGCTCAGCAGCGGCTGCAGCGTTTCCTGCGCCCTCCGCACCCACGAGCCCGGCGGGTTCGGGAACTGCTGGAAGAGCTCGTTCTCCCCGAACGAGAAGACAGGCACCAGCGAGGCCCTGGGGAGCAGGGGCGCGGCTGACTCCCCGCCCCGGAGCGCCGCGCTCCTCCCCTGCAGGGCAGCCCGGGAGCACCGCGCGTCCACGGGCCGGCTCCTCACCCGTGTTCCAGCGCCAGCTTGACGAAGCCCTTCTGATTCCGGATCCGCAGGCTCAGCGTTCCGGGTTTCGCCTCCAGCGCCTCCAGGGGGCCTCCCACGGCCAGGACGGCCACCTGGCCGCCCCCAGGCCGGGACAACAGATGGGCGGCGCTGGCCTTGTCCGAGGAGACTAAACCTGGGGGAAGGGCAAAGACAGGGGGACTCGACGCTTGGGTGTTCGGGAGAAGAGGCGGGAGGACACCGGGAAGGTAGTGCCGGGCCCAGGAGACCCAGGACAGGAGGAGGGCGAGGTGAAAGGTGACAGCAGGAGTGGGGGTCTTGAGGCCGGGCTCCCCCTCCTCACCAGCAGACATGATGTAGTCCCGGAAGAGAGGCAGGTGGAACCAACAGGGCAGCATGAGCAGGTGCGGCCGGAGGCCGCGGAAGAGGCGGGAGAAGCCCGTGGCCTCGGTGCAGAAGTTGCCAAAGGCCCCGACGACCAGGACTCCGTGAGGGTGGAAGCCGAAGAGGTAGTTCCGGGAGGGATCCAACTCTGCGGTTTTAACAAGCTGCGAGCAGAGGGCAGGGCCCCACCCCGCCAGTGAGATAGGGATTTGGGAAACGGTGGTCCCAGTAGTCTATTCTGAAGCCCCACCCCACCCAGCACACCGGACCGTGCCCTCACCGAGATGGGGAAGTAGTCACAGAAATGTCTCCAGATCGCCCAGTTGCGGACCCAGGCGGAGCGGCGGCCTCCGGCCCTGGGTGTGTCCCTATCTCCATAGAGCCAGACCAGGTAGAGGACCACTAGGATCCAGGCCCGGCCTAGGAATGCAAGGAGCACCACCACCAGGCACACCTGGGCTGGAGGATAGGGGCGGGGAGTGCTCAGAACCCAGGTGTTTAAGCCCCAGCCTCCCTGCTGCCCCCTTCCCTAGTTCCATGATGTCCATCCCACTTGCTCCCCCAGATTCCAAGGACCCCAGAGATCCCTATACCACCTCCCTTGAGGTAATGGGGAAACAGAGTGCCCGTGTTCCAGGTACCAGGGCACCCATCCACAGGCTTTGGGGACTCACCGAGCCCCAAGAAAGAAAAGACCCATTGCAGGACAGCGAACACTTGGAGACCCCTGCAGAGGAAGCTGGAGGAGGCTGCCATACTGTGCAGGAGAGTTGCACAGGGGCCATCCACAGCTATTAAGCAGCCCCCTTGCGGCCCAACCCACTGGCCCTGACCCCTGGCCCTGGCCCTGCCCCTTTTCCCACCCCCTTTGCACCCTGGAGCCACGTTAGCAGGGGCCAGGAAGGGTTAATCATTACCTGAGCTCACAGAGCTATGACCAATAGGACCAAAGGAAATGATCAGGGGTGTGGCCAGGGGCCTAGGGGAAGGCATTTGAACCTCAAGGAGGTCATGGCCAAGTGGCTCTGCAAGGGGCTGGGCTAGTGGAGGTCTGGAAAAGCAGGAGTTTGCCTAAGGGGAGTCAGCCATGAGGACAGGGTTCACTCTTCACCAGAGTAAGAAAAGTTTGAAGACCCCTCAGCCACAGGGCCTGGACCCTGAGGTTGAGGACCTGCTGAAGTGTGTATTCCCTAAGGAGCAGCTTAGGCCTCTGTGGGAGGAGCCACTCTAGAGGGGAGGGCTTTGTGGGAAAGACTGAAGATGGGTGAACCGCTCAAGAGAAGGCCCACTGAGCTCTGGGGCACACCCTCGAGTGTCCTCACCATCACCGTGGCCTTGCCCGCACTGACCAGAGGCCTGTGGGAGCCAGCGCCTTCCCCAGGTCAGAGAATGTCCTTTCTTCAGGGAAGCCTGACTCCCCTCATCAGGTGCCTCTGTCATATGTCCTCCTAGTGTGAAACACTTACACTTCACCGTCACTGAGGTGATTCTCTGATGAAGGTTGTCTCGCCCCAGCTATAAGCAACAGGACAGTCATCATGCACTTGGCTGCAGCCTTCGAGACACGCATAGTGCCCAGCACCAGGAAGATGCTCAATAAATGAGTGGTGGGTCTGGAGGAGACCGACTGGGCTGGCTTCCAGAGCCCAGGACCTACTGCACAGGCCAGGCACACCTTCTATCCCCTGCCCATCTCCCTCTCATGCAGGCTTCCCTGTCCGGGGACCTCGCCAAGAGCTGTTTTCTTCTGTCCCTGCTGGGCCCACTTCCATCCACAGGCCATGTGACAAGGGTGGTGGGGGCCATGGTGAGATGGATTGAAAAGTCTGGCTAAAAAGGCGCTCAGTCCACATGGAAAGATGACCTGCCCCACCTCCCAGGAAGGCAGCCTTCATAAAGTAGGTTTTCCTGGGAGGCTGAGCAGGAGGAAGGGAGAAGGCGATTCTAGCTGTGGTTGGTGAGATGTTGGAGGCAGGAAACGTCCTGGGATAGGTTAACAAGCCTGTTGGAATTTTAAAAGGCCTCCAACCAAAAGGGAACAGGTGGGAGATAATGCAAGGCTGGGGAAGCCTAAGCTAAAGGAGCATGACCTGCTGTCCCCAGGGCACCTCAAGGGGGTCCCACAGAGGCTAGAAGCAAGACCTGCTCTCAGGAGGTCTTGATCCTCCTTTTCAAGGCTGCTCTGCATTTCCTTCCTCTAGGAGGCTTAGGTCCAGGACAGTGCAGCGGGGACTCCATCCTGTCCTGCTCATTAGAACACATGCTTCCAGTAGGGCTTCCTTCCCCTAGCACTGTCCCCAGAGCCCAGCTCGGGGCTATGCCACCCAGCCTTCACGCAGAGAGGGAAGAACGTGTCATTGAGGATGAGAGGACCAGTGAGAAGCCTGCAGGGTTGGGGTGGGGGCAGTCTCCCAGCTGAACCTGACCTGTCGAGTGCCTCCCCAGCACAGGCAATAAAGGGGAGTGAGAAAATGGGATCCCGGGAAGCTTCCAGTTCCCACACGTGTCTAACCTCAGCTTCTCCCTCTTCCTCCTCTTTGTCCCGCTTCTTTAAAATGAATCAGGTCTCCCCTCTACTCTGGGAGGCGGGGGGGAGATGGGGTCAACAGGAAGATGAAAGATAACAGATGGACTCGAGAATTACAAATCCTCCTTTATTGGGAGGGGGCTGAGAAACCTTAATAACTTATCACACAGGGAATCCCCACAAGCCCTCTCCCCATGAAGCCTTGGGGGCTGAGGGGAGGAGCAGGGGCCCAGAGCTTCCTGAGAGGGCCGTGTGTTGGGGGTAAGGCAACACATTCAGTCCCAGGCACACAGAACACACACTCAGGAAGTGAGGAGATAAGACAGTCCCCCTTCCAGGGATGGGGGGCCAGGCCTTCAAGAAGGCACAAACAACGGCAGGGAAGGGTTGGCAGAGTGGTTGAGTGTCAAGGGTCAACAAAAGACACCATGATGTAGCGAGTGCCCTGAGTCGTGGGCAGCCCCTCATGGTAGTGGGTGAGGCGGCCAGGGTGCAGGAGCCCCCAGCCCTTCCGTGGGGACGAGACCACGCAGTCATAGCGCAGGAAGCGGCAGCCACCTCCCTGGGAGGAGGAGAAGGGACAAGAAAGGGAGAGTGAGCAGATGTGGGTATCAGTGAGCAGGTGGGTACAAAGGCAGGGGATCGGTGAGACAGAGCCGAGGGATGAGGGTACCGCAGACAAGAGAAACACAGAGGAATGGAGGCAGCTGACCCAAAAGGGAGCCCGGAGTTGAGACTCATGAAAGAACTGGGAAATGCGACAAGGCCCAGCTAGAGGCAGGGAGGGCAGCTGAGGGGCGTACGCAGGGGTTCTCGGGGGACAAAGGACCCCGAGGTGGAGTGTGTGGTATGGGGGTGCCAGGGCTCACCTCATAATCCAGGCCCTTGTGGTTGAGGGCAACATTGAGGGTGAAGGTGGAAGAGTCGTGATGCGGCCGCAGAGACGGCTGCTCATCTGGCCGGTAGCGGACCACAAAGTTCATTACTGCTCGGGTCTGGGGGACACAAGAGGAGAAGCTGCGGGATGGCGTGGAAGGGCCTCCTGCTGAGTGGTGTTAGAGCTGAGCCCCCGCCTGGCTGCTCCTTCCCCGAGGCTGCCCTCCTACAGTGTCTTGTACCTGGGAACTGGATTCCGGGGAGCCCATAGAGCTACAGGGGCTGAAAGGGCTCAGCATGGAGGCTTCCAGCCTGGGACTGGGATGCGGGAAGGTGGAGGGGGAGTGGCGGCAGGTGCAGCAGCCCACCTTGGTGTGGTAGCCAGGGAACAGGTACTCCGTCATGGGCCCCACGTACGTCCTCAGCAGCTGCAGCCACTGGTCCTCATAGCCCACCTGTTTCATGTGGATGTCTACGGTGGGCACATTCTCATAGCCTCCAGCCAGCCTTGAATCCTGTGGGCAGTGAGCACTGAGCTACCCCCACACCCTCTGGGCATGTCCCCTCACAGTGCCAGCCTCCCTGCTCCTCTTGCTCCCAGGACTTCACACTTGTGTGCCCTGTGCCTGGAACAGTCTTCTCAGCTGGACTCACTGCTGCTGGCCCTTTGAGTCTCAGCTAAGATGTCACCTTTCCTGTGCAGTGCCCTGGTCCTCCCAAGTCTGGGTGCAGGACCCCTCCTATGACTCCTACAGCCCCTGGGCTGTCCATCACAGCCTTTAGAAACTGGGCTGCCGTCGCTGCTCCTTACAGGAGGGCAGAGCCCAGCCCGAAACATTCATCACAGCACCTGCACTGTCTGGGGTAGCGGTCCAGAAAATATTTCTTGAATGAAGGAATGAATGAATGAGTGAATGACTCAATACAGCTGTACCCCTTGGGGACCCCCTCCACTACCACTTTACCAATCTCATCATCCCTTGGTCAAACCCAGCATGTCCCTTTTTCTGGGCATCCTCCCTTACCTCCCAACCCCTCACCTCATGCCGGCCTCCTGACCACTGGCCATAGTGCTCCATTTCCTCCACCAGCTCGTCACACATCTGGTCTGACAGCAGTGGGAACCAGTACACATCTGGACACGGCTGAGGATGGGGCAGGGAAGAAGAACAGGGAAGGGGACCGGTCGCAAATGGAGGTGAGAAAAAGCAGGGAGGAGAAAGGGAAGCCAGAAGACGGAGGAAGCTGGGGATGGGCCAGGCCCAGGCTGGGGGAGGGAGGATGGCACAGAGGACGAGGGGAGCAGGGCCAAGAGCCACCCCACTGGCACAGCACAGATGGCAGGAGGGTCCTGGAGGTCCAGGCTCTGGGACAGTGGTTTTCAAAGTTCTTTACAACAGTGCATCTCTCTTTAAAGATGCACTTTCTCCCTAACACCAATATACCCAATAGACAGAAGAGGAGTCACTGATTAGCACTGGGTTTGGAGGCTGGAGCCCTATATGCTCAGACTTTGCACTCCTCTTGCCCGAGCAGAAACCCTGCAGGCCCCTGAGGGAACTCAGTTTGAAAACCACTGAGCCAGGTGGTGGAGGACCCAGAGGCGACAGCCTTTGGGATGGCCAGGGTCCTGAGTGTGCTCACCTGTTCCACAATTCCTTCCTCTTCCAGGGCCCGGCTGTAGTTCTCGTGTATGTACTGCTCCTTCCAGTCCTGCAGGAGGGTCAGGGGCCCGCCTCAGATTTCTGCCCTCTTCCCTCCGGGCCCTGGGGCCACACCCTCTCCAGGCAGTATTGGATCCTGCACGGGGTGCCCCTCTGCCTTGGCATCCTCCTTAGTGAAGGACAGGAAATGTGCATTCTCTGAGGGAGGGGTCCACTCACGAGGGGATTGTCGAAGATCTGCCAGAGGTCAGGGTGCAGGTGGTCTGTGTCATACCGGGAAGTGGCCAGGAGTCGGCCAAATTCTTGCTGATTGCTGAGGTGGAGGAAGATGCCCTAGAATGGGGGTGAGAGCGTGTGTTAAAGGAGACCCTAGGTAGCTGCCCCCCAGCATCCCAGCATTTGCCCCCACCCTAGGCCTGACTGCCCGCTCACCTTGTCCCGCAGGATCTTACAGAATGCCATGTCTGGGTCGGTATCACTGCCTGAGAACACCTCCCTCTGGGGCAGCTCTGTCCTCAAGGTCTCCCCACGAATCAAATATGCCTGAGATATGTAAGGCACATTCCACACACCCCTGGAGGCACCGACACTAAGGTCAGCCAGGTGGGTGGTCACCCCAATTCTGCCCAGTTCATCCTGGGATTTCCTTCCCCCATGGAATCCTGCTCCCTGGACCCGAGGGCCCCTCACATCCCCTGTCAAGCATTGCTGGTCATGACCACCACATCTCCTGACCCACAGTCAGTCCCTACCCAAGCCATGGCCCATCTGGCTGGAGACCACACTGGATCCCCAAGCATGGGGGCTTGGGAGAGGGGCAGGTGCCAGGCCAGGGGGCAGGGGAGGGCTGTAGCACGGGTGGGACTCACGAGCGTTTCCGTTGCACCAGCTCCACGTAGTCCTCGGAGCGGGCATAGTACTCATCGGGGCTCAGGGCTCCCCAGAAGTTGGACCACAGCTTGCCATGGCGGGACAACATGGGTGCTATCACCTTCCTGCAGACAAGGTGGGGGTGAGGGCTGGGCAGAGGGAGGTGGCTTTGGGGAGCCCCAGACTGGGGAAGGAGTGGGGCTCCTGGGGACCATGGAGTGCTGTGGCTGAGCAGGGTGAGTGACCTGTTTTCCTCAATGAGGATGCGTAGAGTCTGGTGGTTGGTGAGGACAGTGTCGGCATCCAGACTGAAGTAGAATTCACACTCCGGGTCCTGTCGACAGCTGTCCCTGTAGGTGACAGACCCACGGAGAGATCAGATGAAGTGGGGAGTGGAAGGAGGATGGAAAACTGGGTGGAACTCTCTCTAAACCCCCGAACAGAAGAGGAGGAAATCCAGTGTCCTTCCTTCTCCAGATTTGGACAAGGGAGGGGAGCACGTGCATGCGGTGGCAGCGGGTGGCACCCCCAGCTCAGTACACACTCACATGGCCATGTCCCTGGCTTCGCCTGGGCTTAGGGCCTCCTCTGGCCCCACCAGCTTCACCACTGAGAAGTGGTCCTGGAGCTGTGGCCAGGAGTCTGCAATGTGAGGCTCGTGGTACACCTCCTGGGGATGGGGTGAGATGGGAGCGGACTGAGAGGGCGGGAAAGATGGCGCCTGAGGGGGAATGGAAAGGGTGCGGGATGGAGGTAGGGGAGCGGGGCCGGAGTTCTGATCAGGGCAGGGGGAGGGTCTCTTGGGAGGGTTCCCAAGGAAGAGGCTGCCTGGTGTCTCACATTGTTGTGCAGGAAGAGGGTGACCCTGTCGGGGGGGTAGTCCAGGAGCAGCAGCCGCTGCAGGAAGCGGGGCAGAAATGGGGTAGGTTGTTCCACAAACAAGGCCAGAAGCACCCGGGGGGGAGGCTGGAAGAGATGACGACGTGTCGGGGCTCAGAGGAAAGCCTAGGCCTCCCCACTGCCCCCTCCAACCCTTGCCAGCTGCTGCCCACCCTCACCTTCGGGGTACTCAGGAACTGTGCCCCCACTGCTGCCCAGCATGCTCTCCCTGCGCGCCCCCTTCAGTGAGCTCCCCTGCCCTACCCTGGCAACCCCTCCTCACCTGTCCCCCCAGGAGTGTCCTCCGGTCCCGGTTACAGAACCCACAGCCTCCCTCTGGAGTCCAGCCATTGGGGACATAGTTTCCCAGGTAGTTCAGCTGAAGCTGTTGAGGAGAGATGGTCAGCAGCTGAGGCAGTGGGGTCCGGGGTACACAGGAGGGGACAGGGCAGCTGCTGCTGGCACTGGGGGGAACCGACTCCTCAGAAGGGTTGGGGGACCTAGGGGTTGGGGCAGAACAGGGGCTGGAGATAGAGGCCACTGGAGGCACCTTAGTGGGACCATTTCCATGGACCACAATGGGGAGTGTGTCATAGGCCACATTCCGGATACGCACACGATTCCGATCAAACTTCAAAACCACTTCGTCTGGGGAAGAAAGGCCAGGTTTTAGACACCCTTTCTCTGGGAGGTGCCAAGCAACAGGTTCTTCTAAATACGGGGGTCCCAATTTCTCTAGGTTTTAAAGGGAGGCTCCGTAGGGGCAGGAACCTTTACTCTCCTGAAGGCTCTGACCAGGCTGCTGTCCTGGAGAGCTGCCACTTACTACCTATGTGATCAGGAGAGTCAGTTTTCTCATCAGTACAATGTGGATAACCAGGGACCCTCTGTCTGTAGCATCGTTATGTTAAATGAAATCACAGAAATAAAGCCCCTGGCCCAGTGCCTTGGCATGTAGTTTGTGATCAATAGATGTCAGGTACATTTTCACTTCTACTGCTTTGATTATTATTAACACAGTGCAGCTATTCCATCAGCAGCTCAGATGTTTAATGAAGTTCACGTAAAGATAAGTGACCAGCACAGTTCTACCAAGAGTCCTTCCCAATTCAGAACCCCCAGCAGCAAAGCCTCTCATCGCCCATCTCTGACTGCTTCCCTCCTCACCTAAAGCCCCATTGAGGTTCTGGAAGATCTGGGATTTATGATCCAGATTAAGGCTGAGTTTCTCCTGGATGGGATGAGATGGAGTGGTTAATCAAAGAAGGGGAGGAACATAATTTCTCACACTTTTCTCTTTACATCTTCCCCAGCCCCCTTCACCCTTTCTCTCCCTTTCAGCCTGAGGTCTCCCATCCTCCGCCCCTCCCTACCCTCAGTCCTGGGTCCAGGTAGAGTCGCGTGTAGAACAGTTGATCGTCATCATCATCCTTGTACTTCCACTGGCGGACGATCTTGTGGATGGTGGGGGCAAAGCCGATGAATCCTGGGGGGAGGGGAGGTGTTGACCCCAAGACTCCTAGGGTCCCACAGGCCTGTCCCCTCTCCCTCTCCAGCCCACCGGTACCTGGAATAGTCCATGCCCACTGCTCTTGGCCCCTCTGCCTTGGGCACTCTGCCACTCACCACCAGAGTTGAGGAAGCGCTTCCCCGTGCCCACCTCAGGGTACTGCTCCGCCAGCCCCCACTCGGGCCAGCAGAAGCCCTCTGCAGAGAAGAGCAGACGGCTGCCACTCTGGACAAACTTCTTCAGCAGCTCTGAGGGGCTTCCAGCCAGAATCACATCGTAGCTGGGCAAGGAAGGGGAGGATAAGCAGAGGGCCACTAGGAACCTAAGCATCTTTATCCCTCGTCATGTTCTCCCTCTCCTTTCTCCCCATCCCCAACCCCTTTACCTGTCCACAAACATGATGACCATATCTTCCCGGCCTGCATATTTCTCCATTTCTTTCTTCAGCCACCTGACCTTCTGGCCTCCACCAACTGTTCGAGCCACATCGCCCCCTCGCCACTCCTCTCCCAGTCCCAGTGTCTGTGGGGGACACCCGCCATGCCAGGGAGGAACTCAGTCGGCCAGGGTGTGTGTGGGGGTCTCCTGACCGGGCTTACCATGGGGACCCAGGCATCCAGCCCTCAGCCCAGTCCTCCTGCTGGAACTGGCTCCCAGGGGACCTGAGGGCCTGCCCTCTCCTCACCCGCACAGTGTAGTTGAAGAACTCAGCAGACTGCAGAAAACGCCGGTATCCCTCCGTCTCGGCTGTGGCCACGGTGATTACCAGCAACTTCTCTGTCACCAACGGGGAATTGACACTCGGGACCCAGCCACCCGGCTCCACGTGCCCCACGTGCTTCGCTCTCCGAAGGCCCCTTCTGTTCTCTATGACTCTACTACTGTCCCTTTCCTCTTCTTTCCCATTCTCTCTGAAACTCTTCATCTCAGTGAGAGAGGGGTGGGAGTGACATCTAAGGATTTGGGTTCAGTTCGCATGGGGAGGCTGGAAACCCCAGTTAAGGATGGGGAGTTGGAGAGGGGCCGCATGATTTGGCCCCAAGGAGCGCGCTGGGCGGAGGAGAGGCCGGTCACCTCCTTGAGCCCCCGACCCCCACCCCGGCCCGGCTGGCAGACACGTCAGCTGGGCGACCACTCGGCCCGGCCGGCCCTCCCCGGGTTCTCACCTGGGTTGACAGGGTTGCTGCTCCGGGGCCGGTCGGTGGCCGACGCCACAGGCGGCGGCGGCGGCAGCAGGAGCAGCAGG
>NW_007731579.1:0-393 GCF_000696425.1 Galeopterus variegatus
AATTACTACTATTATGATCGCTATGTTACAGATGAGGCAATTGAAGCTTAGAGAGGTTAAGCGACTCACTGAAGGCTTATACAGCTGGTAAGCAGCAGCATCAGGATTTAAACTCAGACTGCTGCCTCCATGCCCTTGGTCCTGTACTGACTCCCGGAGGGGAAGACTTCTAGCAACACAGAAGGGAAGAAAATTTCTCTCCCAAGATATGGGGGAATCCCAGAATTTATGAGGCAGCTCAGGGCTGCAGGCAATGCCTGGCATCACTCAGAGAGGACAAGGAGCCTGGTACTGGGAGAGACAGACTCTCTACACCAGCAGTGCCAGCCACAAGGTTATCCTAATTTGGGATTTCTTCAGAAAGAGGATCCTGTAGGCCCAGAAACTTCAATT
>NW_007731579.1:1291-3127 GCF_000696425.1 Galeopterus variegatus
GGTTAGGGTTGGGAAGCATGCAGTTTGGTAGTTCGACCTCTGATGTTCTTCAATTCCCAGGCTATATTTCTCCCTCGGGAAACTGACAGCTGCAGTGTGCAGCGTGGAGAATGGCCTTTGCAGCTGCAGCAGCGAGCTAGTGGCTGGGCACCTGGCTGCACTCATTGCTCCTCATGGAATTGGGGAGGCTTAGATAGGAGGCCCCCTTCCTTTGGTACCAAGAGAGAGGGCATCTCTCCGCAGGACTGCATGCCACTACTCCTTTCAGTTGTCAGGAGCAAAACTGTGCACTCCCTGGATGTTGGCTTTCCAAGCACCTACCCACCTAGCCCTAGAAAATTTTATTTTCCCTTTTGTGCCCTTCATCTCCTTTCTTGTACATCTCTGTTCAGTTAAACAAGGGTTTACTGAATGGATACTACATGGCAGGCCCTGTGCTGGGGATATAGATGGGGTAAAAGAAGTCTCGACCCTCAAGGAAATCAGTTGGAGAGAGCCTGTGTAGACATAATTATAGCATTGTAGGATAAATGCTGTTTCTCAAACATGGGGCTCATGCTCTCCCAGGGCCTTTGTATTTTCTGTTCCTTCTGTCTAGAATGCTCTTCCCCAGATCCTTGTATAGCTCATCCTCTCACATTACTCAGGTCACTCCCAAAAGAGGTCTTCTCTGAATCCTCTTGAATCCTCCCAGTTCTCTGAGTCCATTTCCTCCGTGTGACTTTTTAACACTATTGTCCTTCTCACACTTTATTTTTTTGGGGTCAGCCTCCTATACTAGATTGTAAGGTCTATTAGAGCAGGGCCTAGTTACTGCTGAATTAGTATGTAGAACTGGTACATAATAGATACTCAATATATATTTCCTTTTTATTCATTCATCGTAAGTGATTTCCCAGCGGATCTTTTCTGAGCCTCTCTAGAATCATCCAAATGGAGGAGGAGGCTTGTCTGTTTGGGAAAGAGCTTCTCAAACCTATTACCTTCCCAAGCTTTCTAAAGTCTGCGCTGCACTCTCAGGCAAGTCCGAGCAGTTTCTAACTCCCCGTTATAACAACTATAACTTTCTTAGCACTAACTATGTACTGGGCACCTCGAATATGTATTTAATCTTCACAATCCTCTGCAAAGTCCGCATTATTTCTCTGACTTTACAGAAGAAGAAACAGGCTCAGAGAGAGTGATTTACTCAAAACTTCACAGGTAGCAAGGTGCTCAGGGGCGACTCTCTGGGAAAGGTCTCCCAGGCCCCAAAGCCCATATTCGTTCCATACCCACGTTCCGGCCACATTCTCCCCTTGTCACTGTGGCCCTCTCCCACTTTGCCACCACGTCATCCCTTACAGACCTTTCCCACGTTTCCGCTACATCCCCATCCCAGCCCTTTTCCTCTCACGGGGCATCTGGGCCTGCAATAGCCCGGCCACCCCTCGAAGGCAAGTGCGGGGAGGTGCTTCGGATGCGTGCTGGATGGCTCGTCTCCCTCCAGGGCGGCAGCTCTCCTTCCCGTACCCTCCCCACGCGCCTAGCTGCCCATGGCCCGTTCCAAGGCCTGCAGCGATAGAGATCGCGATCGCTGGAGGAAAAAGAATGGGGGAAGTAAAGAGAGGCTGCAGAAGGACCTGCGGGAGGCCGACGGGCACCACCCGGTCCTGTCTTCTCAGCCTCGCTTTCCCGGGCAGCCGACATCCTACAGGGTCCGGTCCGGCGGCAGCGCGCAGGCGCGGTCGCTCCCCGCCCCTCCCCTTCTGCGCGCCGCCCTTTCACCCTGGCAACCGCGGCGCGACGACGGCGCGCGCTGGGCCTGGCTGCGGGCTGGGCACAGACGGGCGGGGC
>NW_007731579.1:3885-48456 GCF_000696425.1 Galeopterus variegatus
CGGCGGAGGGTGGGCGGGGCGCTCCGGGCCGGGTGGGCGGTGGGCGCGTAGGCCGAGCTGGCCGGGTTGGCGCGCCCGGCTGGCCCTCCGGCCTGCGGTGGCTGAGGGTACGGCCGCCTGGCCACTTTCCCCAACGGGAGCGAAGGGGCGCCCGCAGAGGTGCGGGAGCCGCGCCAGGTGATCCGAGCTGGCCTCTGCCCTGCACTTTGTTCTGGGTCCTGACTCCTGAAGAGAAATAGGGAGTCATCCCCTTTTTTAATCAATCACTTATGCAGCGATCTAGGTTCCCTTTGATTCCCGCAACCTACCAGCGTGCTGGAGAGGGTGTATCTATCCTCAGCAGATGGGGAAACCAAGGTACAGCCTTGTTTGGGGTTTCCATGCTGCCGCTGAGGCTGGTGCTCTTTCCTCTTGCTCGACCAAGTTTCCTCTGTTGGCACAATACGTGCTCTTTAGGTCAGGGACCAAATCTACCTTGTACGCCTCTCCCCTCCCATTCCCGTGACTTGTTCCTAAGCAGGTTTTAGTGTTTGTTGAACTGAGGGAAAAGAGTTGTCGGGGCAGCGGTCCCACCCTCTTTGACCAGTTGGTGTTGCTGGTTACAGTTACCTAGTGGTCGTTGTGAAAGGTCTTATACTTGAGGAAAAGATGTACAGAGTAGCCTTTTCAGTTAAGAAAAAATATTTAGAGAACATAGCCAATGTCTTGAATACAGTTAGAAGTGGATTGTTAATATTCAGTCATAATCCCTATATAGAAATCAACCACTCTGTTCTTTTCTTAGATTATAGTGTAACTGAAATATAGTACAGGATAGGAAAGAAAAACAAGCGTTATTAATGTAGCAGGGAAAAACAAGGGCTTATCTAATAGGCCATTCTTTTCTATCATTAAAGAGGAAGCATTGGAAAGACTTACTAGAACAACGTTTTCTATAATTTTGCCTGGATTCATCTTGAGAAGTGCTGGGGGCATGAGAGAATAGTGATGTGTTAAGTGTTGACTATTCTATTATTTAACAAAAGTGCACATGGTTTCATTGTATGCATTCATCTTGAAACTCAGTTGGGTTTCAATTTTTATTTCCATGACTGTTACTAAGACTTTTTAAAAATTTACATTTTGTGTCTCGAATATGTATATGTTTAAAACATTATCTGCATAAATTTGTAAAACATCTCACAGCTTATTAGATAAAGGTCATGTGATATCTGAATGGACATTGGCAGAAGTCAAATGGGAGAGCAAAGACTTGGAGTCCAGAGACTTGGGTTCCTGGGTGCTCTTTGCTAACTCGGTGATATGGAGCAAATCGCTTAAATGTGACTAATTTATTTCCTCATCTATGCAGTCGAAGTAAGACTATTTTATAGTGTTGTTGCAAAAATTGATAAAATGCTGTGAAATCACGTGTAGTATTTTAAAGCTTACAAAAATAATGTTCTGTAAAATACAAAAAGTATTTTAATATTGGATCATCTTATTTTGTTAGGGATGCATTCATTATCCCTCACTTTGATAAGAAATCAAGAGCTGGAGATTATGACTTTTGCAGGGTCATGCTTCTGACCATAAGGCTAAGACTTGAACCTATTTGTTCTCATTTCAAATGACATTATATTTGAGTACTTGATGTGTGGTTTCTCTAGAGGTAGCAAAGAATTAGTTGTTCCCTTTTTTCCTTTTTTAAAAAATTGAAACATAATTGTGGGGTACAGGGTTGAATATCAATACCTATGTACCATATGTGATCAAATCAGGATAATTATTATCTTCATCATTACAAAATGTAATCATTCTTTGTGACTCTTTACCAGTTTCTCAGTAATTTTCTTTCCCCTCCCCTATCTCACCTCCAGTAACTACAGTTCTTCTCTCTTCTTTTGAAAGTTCAGCGAATTATTGTGATGTATCTTTCTTTCTTTCTTTTTTTAGCTCCCACTTAGGAGTGAGGACATGCAGTATTTCTCTTTCCAAGTCTGGCTTATTTCACTTAACATAATTTTCTCTAAGTTATCCATGTTGCTGTAAATGGCAGAATTTCATTCCATTTTATGGCAGAGTAGTATTGTGTATATATACCACATTTTCCTTATTGGTACTAATATATCTTTTTTGTGATAACTTTGAGAATCAACTTCTCAATTTTACAAAATATGTTGAAAATTATTGGTGGTATCAGATAATTGTTTGTTTATTTTTTGTTTTTTGGTGGCTGGCAGGTACAGGGATTATACCCTGGACCTAGGCGTTATAAACACCATGCTCTAACCAACTGAACTAACCCGCCAGTCCCTCATAATCTTTCTAATGAAAAAAAAATTTATAGTTTAAAAAGAGTATCTGGCGTTAATGCTCATAACCAGTTTAGTGCTCTGAATTTGAGCTTCCTTTTCTCACATGAATTACTGTGGAATCAATTACATGACTCAAATAGTAAGAACTAAACTGAATTATTTATCTTTAAATAAGACGGTAGTACACCAGGGGCATGAGTTTTAGAGATTATTTCCTGTTATAGAATGCTACATTGAAAATAATAGCAGGGGTAATACCTCAGTAAGTGTAAGGAAAATAGGTACTGCAAGTGGTGAAGATGGCCTGAATATATGCCTGTTTGTAGGCTTTGGGATTTGGCTTAAAATTATTAAGGATGACTCTGGAGCAAGATCTCCAGTCCTTACTATTTATGAACTGTGTGAGTTTGGGTAATTTGCTCTTTGTCTCCATTTTTTCATCTATAAAATAGAGATAACAATTACCTCAGAGGGTTATTGGGAGGATTGTATTCATTTTTAAAAACCACTTAACAGTGCTGTGCATACATAAGGACTGTCAGCTATTATTAATTTCATAACCCCAACTTCAAAATAACTTTCTACTTTTCTAACCCAGTCTAGACATTTTCACCTTTATAGTATGTTTTCTACTTTTATATCTGTAAAAAAAGGATTTCAAATGGTGGTGCCAAAGAATTGTTAAATCGTAATTGAAAGAGGATTGGAAGTTCTGACTCATGTAATCTGACAAGAGGTTAAGATAACTGGACAGTCTTACAGAAGCTTGGTGGTGGCTAGTCAACAAATGGATTAGCTTGACCAGCTGCTTTTTTGTCTGTGAAAATAACTTGGACTTCAGTGTTATGTTAGCAACAGATGCTTTGAGTAGAGGAAGAAAAACCATAATTGCCTTGGGTATGTAAGGCATACTGTTGGATACAGAAAACCACAGTATTATCTCCTCGAAATAGACAGAGGGATTTTGTTTATATCAAGTTTCTGGGACGCTTTTGTGAACAGGATGTGTGATGGACAGGTGGCTTTGTTTGGTACTCAAAACTTTTGAGTATGTCCTTAAGTGGTTTTAAGATAAAATTCCAAAGGTTTCTTTACCTGATGAAATGTGCATGTTCAAAGAAAACATTGAAACAGTTAAACGTGCACCTTTCTAGAATCTTGGAGCTTGGAATTTGATAGTTTAAGTTAAATTTTTGTACAGATCATTCACTCATAGGGACTGCTATTTCTAGGAAAGGTACTTAGTGCAGGAACAATAAAGGATGGAGAGGAAAGGGGAAGAGATCCCAGAGGAAGGAAGGCACCGGGAGCATACGTTGTCGGTTGTTTGCTCTTCCCCACTTTTTTCATGCATATTTTTTACTTCCTCCTTGGAAAGGGGTAGTAACAGGTGAGGCTTGTCTGTCCAAGACTGGACAAACCTAGATTGGGGAGATTGGACTAAGCAGGAAGAGTTTTAAAGCATGACAGTGTGCAGCAAGTAGCATATCTGCACTAGGTTTCCTTGTCCCAGTTTCCTCCTCTACCCTGGTATTTGCTTTTTTTTTTGTTTTGGGGGCTGGCCAGTAAGGGGATCAGAACCCTTGACCTTAGTGTTATCAGCACCGTGCTCTAACCAAGTGAGCTAATTGACCAGCCCTAGTATTTGCTATTCTTTGCCTTCATATCGTACCCTAGCGGTTCAAAGACCCCCACCATGTTCCAACATTACTCCTTCTCAGTCAAAAAATATTGTTTCCTGAGGAAAGGAAAGAGAAATGAAATTTGAATATTGTTTTGTATTCAGAATTGCATTGGATTACTTTAAACTCTCATAAACAGCTCTTAGATATGGAAAATGAAGTTTAGAGAGGTTAAGTGACTTGTTCAGCGTCACATAGCTAGCAAGTGGTACTCTGGACTTAAACCATGTCTTTCTTCACAGCCCAAAAGCTTTTTTTATTACTGCCCTTCTTGCCTGAATTCTTTGCCTTTAAATGGTGTGATTCAAGTAATTAAAACTTAAAATGTTAACAGGGATAAACCCCTATAAAGTAGTGGTTTTTTTTTTTAAGAAGCTAGTGAAAATAGTTTATAAATGGTATAGAACATGTTTTAAACAAAAACCTGGAATTTGGTCTATTTTGCTTCCCCAAATAAAATCACTATTTTTCTGTAGTCTGTATACAGTTGGCCCTCCATATTTGCAGGCTGTGCATCCGCGAATTTAACCAACCCTGGATCGAAAATATTCAGAGGAAAAAAAAAAAGAAAAATAACAATACAACAATAAAAAATAATACAAATAAAAAGCAATACAGTATGAGGATTATTTGCATAGCATTTACATTTTACATTATATAGGTATTATAAGTAATGTAGAGATGATTTAAAGTATATGGGAGGATGTGTATAGGTTATATGCAAATACTTTGCCATTTTATATAAGGAACTTGAGTGTCCATGGATTTTGGTATCCACAGGGTCCTGGAACCAGTTCCCTGTGGACACCAAGGGATGACTGTATATCTCCCTTCCTTCCAGCTTTCCTTTTTTTGAGGGAGAGTCTTAGCTTTCTAAAGTGGAGCTGTGAATAAGAAAGTATAAATGAACACCATACTGACATACTTATCACTATATTTAAATACAGATATCTTCATTTTTTTTTTAAACTTGGCAGTTTTAAAAAATTAGTGGGGGGCTGGCCCCGTGGCTCACTCGGGAGAGTGCGAGAGTGCGGTGCTGTTAGCGCCGGGGCTGCGGGTTCGGATCCTATATATGGATGACCAGTGCGCTCACTGGCTGAGCGTGGTGCAGACCACACCGTGCCGAGGGTTGTGATCCCCTTACCCGTAATAACTTCGTATAGCATACATTATACGAAGTTATACGATTGAATTTCTTAGGAATTCCATTTTTATCTTCTTACATCTGGTGTTAGTGGTGCCATAGCTATAGTCAACTGGTAAGACTCTGATTGTCTAGCTTACCAGCTGGATGGAGTTTTCTGGATTTTAACTCTTTGTCACGTAATTCAAAGGAGAGGTCTATAGTGTGGAGTGATTCAAGTGGCATCATTTCTGGTGCCAGCTAGGCATTTACTAGGAATGCTACATGCTAGTTTCATTGATCCCTTTGCTGTGGTTACAGGAACCCTGTGATTATTTCATATAGTCTCCCACAGTGTAATAAGCATAGGATAATGTAAAAGAAGAGGCTTTGGAGGCAACTTCCTGGACTTAAATTGTGACTGCCATTTGGTAGCTGTGTGCCTAAGGCAGTTTTCTTAACTTCTTGTACCTCCCCTTTCTTCAACCATAAAATATGAAGGCTAATATTACTTTTTATCTACTCCTTGTTAATAGCTTAGCACAGTACCAGGCACATAGAAAGTGCTCAATAAATATTAAGTGAATTGGCTGTAATAATAGTTTGACTCCTTAAACTGTAGATCCATTAGTGGTATTTGCAGTGGTTCTAGATTTGTGTATCTCAATCGTGTGGAATAGTAATGTAGAATTTGACTCAGAAATCCCCTTGTCTGAGTAGATGCTGGTGGGAAACCTGTATGTCAGAATGTTGTCTAATTATGACCACATGGACGTTGATGCCCTCTGATTAGGGTATAATGATTAAACCTGGGTAAAATGGTTTTCTGCCACTGGTTCTAAGAACAGGAAGTTTATGCATCATAACTTCAGGGGCTTGTGCCCTAGATAGTTTCAAGATAAATAGCACAAGTTAGCAGATTTTTTTAATTGTTGTTGGATGTAGCAAAATTAAGAGTCACATTTGAATTTGACATCCTTACATATATTAGGCTAAAACCAGTAGAACCATACCATTTCGAAATGGTGAACATGATCATGTTCTCAGACTCATAAGATAATATGCCTGTAGTAAGAATATGCCTGTAGTAAGAATTCTGTTGCTATTTTATCTGGCAGGGTGGTACATGTTACAACCTGTCAATCGGTTTGTTTGTTCTTATCTTGAAGTAAAATTGTAGTCCTTTTTGTGCCCTTAGATATTCTGACCTCCTTTTCATGAACCCCTGATCTTCACCTTATCAGGTAGTAGTACGGTGTAATAGTTCAGAGCACAGACTCAGGAATTAAACTGCCGTCGTTTGAATCCTGGCTCTGCTACATATTATTTCTGAGATTCTGGCAAGCTACTTAACCTCTCCATGCCTCAGCTTCTTCTTTGGAAAGTAGGGATACTAGTTGAGTATTTTTTATCCAAAATGCTTGGAACCAGAAATATTTCAGATTTTTAAAAAATTTTAGAAAATTTGCATTATACTTACTGTTTGAGCATCCCTTAACTGAAAATCCGTAATGCTCCAATGAGCATTTCCTTTGAGTATCTTATCAGCACTCAAAAAGTTTCAGATTTTGGAGCATTTTGGATTTCGGATTTTGGATCAGGGATTCTCAGCTTGTAATATTAAAACCTTACCTCATAAGATTCTTTAAAGGATTAAATGAATTAATAATATGTAAAGAACTTAAGATAGTGCTTGGCCCTTAAGAGTATAAAAGTGTTAGTTATTGTTCTTTTGCTCAGAGTCTATTGATTGTGCTTTTACTTCACATGATTGATAGTGATTATAAGCATAAAGCTTTGCTCTTTTGAAGAAAGTACCTCATGTCTTTTTTTTTTTTTTTTTCTTTTTTTGTGTCCGGCAACGGATCGCAACCCTCAGTGTCGCGCCCGTACCGGACCGGGACTGGCAACGGGATCGCAAACCTTGGTGCTGCACCCGCACCTCGCTCAGCCAGTGAGTGGGAACCGGTCTGTATGTGGGATCTGAACCCTCGGTGGAAGCGCCGCCGCGCTCCCAAGCGGTGCACTGTAGCAGTGCGCCACCGGGCCGGCCCAGGTACCTCATGTCTTGTACATCCCAGATTACTTTGATTCATTCCATGGGAATGGTTGCAGTTGTGCTTGGCTGGAGTATAAAACCCTTTTTCTTGTTGGTGTAGCAGTGTTCTCAGTCCAAATCAAAGTCAAGTAATTGAGAGGCTTAATTCTGATAAAGTGGTTCTTTTGGAGGTTTTGATAATTCTGCTGCATGACTGAAGGACAAATGACAGACTGTTCACACTTCCTCTCTAGTTGTATGTCCTATATATTTCACTGTGATCCAGCAGAACTGGCATTTGTCAAAGCATATCTTTAGACCTGCATCACCTAGAACTTCTAGTTGTGGTCACTTGAAGTCTTGCAAAATACAATTATCTAGATAATTGTGCTTTGGAAAAAGCTTCAGATAATTTATATTGCCTGTATGCATCTATGTTTATTTATCACTTATTCATCAATATATGGAAGGTAATGATAGACTTGAGGTCTAATGAAATCTGAGACCCTTTTAGGCATCCTTTCAGGTTGGTAGAATCCTGCGGAACAGATGAACATTGTCTTTGCCCTCCTTTAGAGATGAGTCTTTGATAATGAAAGAAATGAGACAAATATATGTCACAATGGCTTCATTCTATAAGTACTTTTTTGGAAGTTGTTTTAACAGTACTTGGGTATGTGTTTTAGAACTGTGGCAAAGAAAATGATAAATGTGAGGGCTCCCAGGTGGGAAGCAAGGCATATTAGAGAAACTTAGCAGGCTTCTACAGCTGGAGTACAGCAAGAGAGGATATTTGGTGTGAGTAGAAGCAGGCACGGTAGTTAATGGGCACATCATGCAGGGTCTTAGAGGTCATGTTGAAGATACTTGGTTTATCCAACAAGTGGTGGGAAGCTATTGAAGAATATTAAACAGGAACAGTGATTCTATCATATTACCATAGCTGCAGTATAGAGAACTGATTACTGGGGAGAAAGAATATCAGAGGTCAGTTAAGAAGTTTTGCTAGAGTATAGGTTGAGATATGATAGTGACTTGTACTAAGATAGTAGTAGTAATTCTAGAACTATTTAGGAGGTAACTAAAGAACCTTATGACTGCATGTAGAACACGAATTAGAGGAAAAGAAATGATGATGGCCAAGGTTTCTGGCCTTACAGCTAGCAATGCCATTTGCAGAGATAGAACACTAGAGAATGGCCTAGGTTTAGTGGGGGTGATTATGACATGTTGACTTTTGAAAGGCTTGTGAGATGTTCAAGTGGAAATTTCAAGTGGGCAGTTGTGTTAAGATGGTATAGAACTCAGAGAAGATGCCTCTAACAGCGTTGTATCTAATGGTGCTATTTGTGCACAGCTTACATCACATTCAGTGAAACTTCTGGGTCAACTTTTTACCAGTTATTTATGTTTCCATTTTAAAAGCTATTGATTAAATTTGTATATTAATCTCTATATACAACTATTCCCTGGCTCCTCCTGTCCTAGAGAAAACCTTGGCCTCATGTCACATATACAAGCAAAGGTTAAGTTTCAGAACTCAGCTCTTATAATCCTTTTTTTTTTTTTTTTTTTTTTGCAGCTGGCTGATATGGGGATCCAAACCCATGACCATGGTGTTATAAGGCTGTGCTCTAACCAACTGAGCTAACCAGCTAGCCCAGCTCTTAGAATTCTAATCCTTTAGTTTTTATAAGTTTTGGTGTTGGTGATAGTTTGTCTTAAATATTTTGATTACTTGTAACTTGTTTTCCAGTTCCACTGAGCTCTAAGTTCATTAGTTATTTTTATCTTCATGCCATTTCTACTCTAGTTCTAGCCAGTCCCCATGCTTGTGCAGACCAGAATGGCTGAAGCACTGGTCCCCTTTGTAATTTCTCAGCCCTCCCTGATGAACTTTCACTATTTTAGAATACTAAATATGGGTTCTTGATTACAGTCTTGCATTTGCTCATCCTCTCCACGATGGATTTAGAGGGCAGGTGGACTCAGAGCTTCTGGAGCCCTGGTCCTCAACAGTCTGCCTTTGGGAAACTTTTAGGATATTGCCCCCACCCCCTTCCATTTTTTCCCCCTTGTAAGCTTAGAAAAGCTTAGGAGAGAGGCAGTACTTTATCTGCATTAGTTACCAAAGTCGAATTGGCTGCTTTAGGTTTCTGACTCTTACTGAACTAAATGGTGCTGCTTCTGTAGCCATATTTACTAATGCATTTGGTAGCTTTGAAAATATCGGTGACCTTAAATGCTGGGGCTCCAAGCCCTGAACAGCCAGTTTGTCCATCTCGTATAACTTCGTATAATGTATGCTATACGAAGTTATTACGCCTAGCGGTTCAAAGACCCCCACCATGTTCCAACATTACTCCTTCTCAGTCAAAAAATATTGTTTCCTGAGGAAAGGAAAGAGAAATGAAATTTGAATATTGTTTTGTATTCAGAATTGCATTGGATTACTTTAAACTCTCATAAACAGCTCTTAGATATGGAAAATGAAGTTTAGAGAGGTGAACGTCTTCTCTAATCAAAAACATAAATGAGCAGGGTAAATTTTTGAGGAGAGACGTATATTTGTCACTTTTGTTATGGTATTAGAAGGATCCCAGAGGAGTGTGCTACTTATATACCGATTTTTTTTTGAGTTGGTAATTTTATATTTATTATGTTTCAGTTTCTAGAGGTAATATTTATATAAATTAAAATTGAGAAATTAATGAAATTCTAGTAGAGGAACTTCATTGTAACATTTTACCTTATATCCACATACATGTATTATAATTCAAGAATTTAGCATAAAATGAGCACTTAAAGAAATTCTGGGCTTCCAAGGAAAATGTTCAGGAAGCTTTTAGATTGTTTATTTTTAATAGCAAATTAATAAGATCAATAGAGGATCTCTGCCTTATCTCTACTCTTAATAAGATATGGATTATTTGGACAGTATTTTCCTTTATACTCGCTTCTAGCCACATGTGGTTTTGAGCACTTGAAATGTGGCTGTTAGAACTGAGATATGCTGTAAATGTAAAATATGAATACACACTGAGTTTTGAAGATTTAGTACCAAAAAAAAGAAGTGAAAGAAATTCACTAATAATTGTTAAATATCGACTACATGTTGAAATGATGATATTTTGAATCTGTTGGGTTAAGTTAAATATTAAAGTTAATTTCACTCTTTTATCTTTTACTTTTTTGATATGACTGCTGTTGGCTTATTACTTTATTTCTATTGGACAGTGCTGCTCTAAGGACAACAACAATGTTGCAGTTGGTAAAGGCTTTATTCTGACCTCTAACACCACTATTAGAACAGAGACTATTAACTTTAAGCACGTGGTTAACTCTTAAAGATATAGAGGACTTAGCTTGAAGAACTGATAAAAATTAGAGCATTTAGATGTCTTTTGACTATACTCAGTAAATAACAAAGCTTTAAAAAGGTAGGCTTCTTAAAATCTTTGGGCCTCAGAGCTTACCTGGTTGGGGCAATATACTACAGCTATCTCGAGAGTTTTCAGAATTTCTCACATGCAAAGTTTGCTACTAAACCTAGACAAAATAAAATAAATAAATGTGGAAAGTTAGGGAGATTTTCTTTTTCCTCTGACCCAGATTTGTCTTTTTTACGTACCAGTGTTTCACTTTTTCTGTGAAGTTTCTTTCAGTTTTTATTGAACTCATATAAATCATGATGATTGAGATTTTGTTATTGGGTTGAATTCATTGCGCTTGGCTTTTTTTTCTTTTTCTTTTTTTTTTTTTTTTTTTTTTTTTTTTAAATCTTTAACTTTTATTCTGAAATAATTTCCAACCTACAGAAAAAGTTACAAGAATAGTGCAAAGAACTTGGCTTCTCTTTTTCGTAGGATAAGATCTCTTCCAGAAGACTCCTCCACCCTGTTCTGGTAGAGTATTATCATTACCTTGAAGTTCACTTCATATGCCTAGCAGTGGAGAAAGCTTAAATTCAAACTGTGATTCTGTACTGTGAAAATTCCAGCAGTTTTCTGTATCGTTGAAAACTCTCAGCAAACTAAATGTTTTAAGAATTTATAATTTATTGCATGGATGTATTCTGTATTGGTTGGGTTCAGAGGCACTATTCCAAAGTGGTTAAGAGCATGGGCTTTGGAGATAGACCGAGCATAATCTTTACTGTAATCTAATTTGCCAAAGTCACTTTGGGCAACTGGTTGAATCTCCATTTTCTCATCTATAGAATATGGATGTAACCCTGCCATTATGAGGGATAGAAGGGGAGATAGATACAGTCTTTTAGCCAGAAAGAGCCCAATCTTATTAATTGAAGTCTCTTATAAAGAGTCTGAGGATTGTGCAGAACTGTTTTTACTGTTCAATTGGGTTGCTTTAAAATAGGTAGCCTATCTTGGATGAGTACTTGAAAGGTTCTTCTCTCTTAAGTCATCTGATCTCATTTTCTACATCTCTGTACCACCCCTCCAACTGGACCCACCTCTCCCCCACACCCTGGCTGCATTCTGCTATACTGCTGCTGTCTTTGTATTCAAATCTTGGTGCACCAGTTTCTGGGAAGAGCCCTGGCAAGATAAACAGCTGACTCTTGGTGTCATTGGTCTTCTTTCATAGCGTAACTTCATTGTGTTATTATAAATAAAATCAATGTGAGGATGGGAAGAAATAGTGTACGTAAGTGAATACAACAGGGAACCCTTAGCCCCAGGGATGATGCCTCCGTATCTCCAGGGATTATTGTGAGAACTAAATGAGAACTGTTGTAATTATTTTAAATTTTTCACTGCTATAATGCTTTGTGAACATTTGTATAAAATGTTATCCCCTTTCAGATTATTTCCTGAGCACTTTATATGTAATCTTTTATCAATATTTGATAATATTTTGAGGAGAACCTTTATCCTACAAAATCTTATGGGTTTTATTAAAATATTTAAGCTTGTAGGTGCTCATAGAAACAAATCATATGCTTCTGGGAGAATTAAAAGGTAAAAGTACTTGCATTTGATTTTTACTGAGAATATAAGTACCTTGTTTGGTTTTTGCTATTGCTATGCGTGAAGAGTTTGACAACTAGACCTGTGCTGTCTAAAAGGACATCACTGGTTATGTGTGGCTATGTAAAGTGAAATTAATTAAAGTTGAAAAAAAAATAAATTTAGTTCCTCAGTTGTGCTAGCCACATTTCAAGACCTCATTAACTTTAATGTGGCTAGTGGCTACCATATTGGACAGCACATATATAACATTTCCATCATAACAGAAAATTTTAGTTGAACAGCACTGAACTAGAGAGTATGAGAAAATTAAATAACCACATGTTCTATTTAAATAGGAAACATATCAAAGTCTGGGATATTTGCTACTAAAATTGTTTACCTTATTTATTATAGTTCTATATAGTATCTATAAGTATTGCAGTAAATGTTGTCATTCTAGGTACAAATTTCTTATCTAGTTTCATATTCCTAAAATATGTTTTTCATTTTTATAAATAAATAAAATGTTGATGAATTTCAGTGTCTCCTTGCTTTTATCCCTTATATCCTGATGTTGTACTAGAAGTTTCCATTTGTTTTTGCAACATTTAAGGATTTGGCTCTATTCCATTGCCATGGTCTTATGACCTAAAAAAATACTGTTGATGTTAAATAAGACTAATCATTTTCCATCTGAAAGGTATTATGTCGATTAAGTTGTATACAAAGAATAGAAGGGTTTAAAACAGTACAAATACATACCCCATCTCTTGTAATTATGAGCCTTTGGAAATTTTGAACAATGAGAAGCTTTATGTTGCTCTTATTTATCATACAGTATACTGTGGCATAAAATTTGCTTAGAGAATGATGGTTATGAGGTTTATAATTATCTTTCATTAAAATATAATTTAATTTTTTTAATTCTAGGAAGCTCTGCAAAGGATCATTTCAACACTGGCAAATAAAAATGATGAAATTCAGAACTTTATAGATACATTAAATCATACACTAAAAGGAGTTCAGGTATGAATCTTTTTTATTAAAAAATTTGTGTAAATATATCACAGTGAATGATTGTTGAGTCATATTTGAAGTATTAATATACTCCGTCAACTCTAAGTTGTATACTAATGGAGGTGAGAGCAGGATTTTTAAATGGCTGATAGAGTAAAAATGCCTTCCTTGCTGTTCTTGCATTCTCCATGGAAAAATCAAATAGCAAGGGAGAAGGAAAACTGGAGTAGTAGTTACTAGTGAATATTATAGTGCTCACTTTTGTCTTTTTCCATTTGATGTTTTTCTTTTCTAGTTCTAATTAGAGCAAGTTGTACCTTTTCAAAAGTACTTTTACAGTAAATAGTGGAATGAAAATGTAGATGGTAAGAGGTTTACTAGTAGAAGTAGATGAAAGGAAAACATGAAAGTAAAAGGTAAAGTGCCCAGTGAGGAGGGAGAGAAATACTTAAGGAAATGGTCTCAGGAGAATCCATGCTGTAAGTAATCAAACGTTGTTTGTGGTAGGGAACTAGAGATAATCTGATGATTCCTAGAAACATGCTGCCCACTAGGACTGAATCTAGAAGAAATAGAAAATCTGAAGAAATCAATAATGAGTAAAGAGACTGAATCAGTAATAAAGTCTCCAATCAAAGAAAAACTCAGAACATTATGGCTTCACTGCTGAATTCTACCCAACATTTAAAGAACTAATATCAATCCTTCTCAGACTCTTCCAAGAAACTGAAGAGAAGAGAGTACTTCAAACTCATTTTTACAAGGCCATCATTACCTTGATACCAATGGCATACAAGGACACTACGAGATAAGAAAACTACCGTCCATTATTCCTGATGAACATAGATGCAAAAATCCTTAATAAAATACCAGCAAACCAAATTCAGTGGTACATTAAAAAGATCATTCATTATGACCAAGTGTGATTTAGCCTGGGAAGGATGGTTCAACATACATAAATCAATAAATTTGATACACTGTATTAACAAAATGAAAGACAAAAACCACATGATTATCTCAGTAGATGTAGAAAAAAATTGACAAAATTCAACATTTTTTTGTGATTAAAAACTCTCAACAAATTAGGTATAGAAGGAATGTACCTGAACACAGTAAAGGCCATATATGACCAGCCCACTGGTAACATCATACTCAGTGAAGAAAAGTTGAAAGCTTTCTCTCTCAGATCAGGAACAAGACAAGGATGCTTACTCTTACTACTTCTATTCAACATAGTACTGGAAGTCCTAGACAGACCAATTAATTAGGCAAGAAAAAATAAAAGGCATCCAAATAGGAAAGGAAGGATGAAGTTGTCTGTTTGCTGATGACTGGTCTTGTATAGTCATGTGTCAGTTAAAGGCAAGGATACGTTCTCAGAAATGCGTGATTAGGTGATTTCATCATTGTGTGAACATTATACAGCATACTTACACAAACCTAGATGGTATATAACCTGTTGCTCCTAGTCTGTAAACCTGTACAGCATGTTACTGTCCTGAATAGTGTAGGCAGTTGTAACATAATGGATAGAATTTGTGTATCTCAACATAGAAAAGATACAACAAAAATACAGTATAAAAGATAAAAATGGTACACCTGTATAGGGCACTTACCATAAATGGAGCTTGCATGACTGGAAGTTTCTCTGAGTAAGACAGTTAGTGAATAATGACTGAATGTGAAGGCCTAGGACAATATTGAACACTATTGTCGACTTTATAAACCTTGTACACTTAGTCTACTCTTTAAAAAAAAAAGTGATTATGTTATGACATTCTGATGGCTACAGTGTCACTAGGTGATGTAGGAATTTTTCAGCTTCATTATAATTTATGGAAACACCATAGTATATGCAATTTGTCATTGACTGAAATGTAGTTATGCAGTGTATGAATGTATATAGGAAACTCCGAAGACTCTACCAAAACTATTAGAACTGATAAATGAATTCATTAAAGCTGCAGGATATAAAACCAACACACAAAAGTCAGTAGCACTTCTACACACTAACAATGAACTATCTAAAAAAGAAATTAAGAAAACAATCCCACTTTCTATAGCATCCAAAAAAAAAATTAGGAGTAAATTTTTTTATTTTTATTTATTTATTTATTTTTGCTGCTGACTGGTACAGGGATCTGAACCTGAGACCTTGGGGCTATAAAACTCTGCTCTAGCCTACTGAGCTAATCAGCCAGTCTTATTAAGAGTAGATTTAACTAAGGAAGTGAAAGATCTATGGATATGTAAAGAAAACTATAAAACATTGATGAAAAGTTGAAGTCATAAATAAATGGAAAGATATCCCATTTTCATGGATTGGAAGGCTTAATACTGTTAAAATCTTTATACTAAAAACAATCTACAGATTGAATGCAATCCCTATAAAATTCTAATGTCATTTTTCACAAAAATAGAAAATCCTAAGATCTGTATGGAATTGCAGAAGACCCCAAATAGCCAAACCAATCTTGAGCAAAAAGAACAGCTGGAGGTATCATACTCCTTGATTTCAAAATATCTTATAAAACTATTGTAATCAAAACAGCATGGTACTGGCCTAAAAACAAACACATCAACTGGTGGAACAGGACAGAAAGCCCAGAAATAAACTCATACATTTAAGGCCAATTGATTTTTGACAAAGGTACAAGGACACTGTGGGGAGAGGATTGTCTCTTCAATAAATGGTATTGTGAGAACTAGATATCCACGTGTAGAATCATGATATCACCTCACACCTGTTAGAATGGCTACTATCAAGGACTGAAGATAACAAGTTTTGGTGAGGATGTGGAGAAAAGGGAACCCTGGTACACTGTTGGTGGAAATGTAAATTAGTACAAACATTTTGGGTAACATTATGGATGTTCTTCAAAAAACTAAAAATAGAATTACCATATGATCTTGCAATTCTACTTCTAGGTATATATATCCAGAGGGATTGACATTAGTATGTTAAAGAGATATCTCCACTACCATGTTCATTGCTGCATTATTCACAATAGCTAAGATATGGAAGCAGCCTAAGTGCCCATCAGTGGATGAATTGATAAAATTTGGTATATATACACAATAGAATACAGACTTTAAAAAGAAAGGAATTCTGTCATTCTCGACAAAGTGATTGAACCTGGAAGACATTATGCTAAGTGAAAGAAGCCAGGCTTAGAAAAACAGATATTACATGATCTCATTTGTGTGTGGAATCTAGAAAAGTTGAACTCACAGAAGCAGAGAGTTGAATGGAGGTTACCAGAGGCTGGGGGGTGGGGGTAAGGACATATGGGGAAAGGGATTATGTTGGTTAAAGGATACAAAGTTTCGGTTAGGAGGAATATGTTCTAGAGATCTGTTGTATAGTGACCATTGTTAATGATAATGTATATTTCAAAATTGCTAAAACAGATTTTAAACGTTTTCACCACAAAAAAAGATAGGTAGGTGAGGTGATAGATATGTTAATTAGCTTGATTTAATCTTTCTATAGTGTGTACATATATCAAAATATCATATTGTATCCCATAAATACATGCAGTTTTTATTTGTCAGTTAAAAATAAAATAAGTTTTTAAAAAACATAATCTGGTGATGCTTTTCCATGAATGTGCCTCAGTGAATATAGGGTCATTTCTTTGTGTAACAAGCATGGAAGATTTGTAGACAATAAATCCTTTTTTTATGTAATAAGAAAGGTTATTTGTTTGTTTTAACCTAGGTAATTGCTTGTTTCTTGGCCTGTTAAATAATAGTCTCATAGTCTTTATATTTCTTTATTTCCGAATTTGCTGTAATTGAAGTTAGTTGATTATGATCCTCATCATTTTAACCATCTTTCTTGAATTGTTTTATTGGAAAATTTGGTGAATCGACTTCCTTTAAATAAGCAAAAATAGTGATTCTAAAACTCTTCATCTGTGGACAGCAAAATCATCACATTTGACATCTGGAAAAAAAGACTTTAAGATAGAGCCAGATCAAACTATTCTTCCGATTGACACATTATTACAATTCTACCTTAGATTCCAGGGGAAAAAAAAATTGAGGGGGAATTGAACTACACCCTTGTTTTATAGATGGGGGCATAACTACACCCTTGTTACTGTAGTAGTCAAGAAACAGAAAGAATGTTCAACTGGTGATTGAGAGGAAAAGATTAATCCAATTTCTTTTTATAGTTGAATAAACTGTGGTCCAGGAGTTTAGGTGGCCATACAAGTTTAGGTTCACACTGTTACTGAATGGTTAATGTGGGGATTTGAGTTAGGTCTTCTGCCTTCCAGACTGCACGTTCCTTCTTCTGCAGCTTGTTCTTAGCACTATAAATAAACTAGTAAAATGATAAACACCACTTTGGGTGAGACTCCAGTGAGATGAGATGTGTGGTTTTTATAAAAAATTTTTATTGTAAGCAAAAGTTTGTACATAAGGTATTACTGTAGATTGTATATATTATTAGTTCTCTTAATCAGTGCCAATTTGCTTCTCATAACTTAATAATTCATCTGAGTTGAAAAATGCCTTAACAGAATTTCTTCTGTTGCATAATTGTTGTAGGTGTGGATATTGCTTATTGAGGGATTTCACAAGTATTTAAAGTTATTTCTTGTTGAAATAGCAGCATTAATGAGACTGAGGAACTCTGGAAGTCAGGAGATTTTAAATGCATTATTGACTATGCTGGTCGTAACTACTTGTGTGTCTATGGGCAATCACTTATCAGTATTTTAATTCGTAAAATGTAGAAGTTCGACTACAAATTCTAGTCATTAGGTGATTTCTGATGTTCTTCATAGCACCAAAATTCAATATTTGATAAATCTGTAGGATCCAGTAAGGAATTGCTTAGTCTTTTAAGTTCTGTGTAACTTATGTAAATGAAGTGTTTTAGGGAACCTGAAAGATTTTAAAATTTACACAAAATCAGCCTCATCCCTCTGTGCCCAAACTGTTCCTCAGAGTGACTGAGTTAAAATCTCTGCAGTATTTTATGAAAAGGTCTCACCAGTGATTCTGATATACACTGGTTAAGAACCACCAGGTTAGGGTTTGCTTTAGAGCCTAAAGGTCTGGACGAAGTTGAGAACCTTAGAACAATCTTTCACATTGTTCTGTGGAAACAATATTATAAAAGTTGAAGAGAGAGTATGGGCTAGTCCATAAAAGACAGCTTATTAACTCATAACATAGCTGAAATAATACTGTTAGTATAGTTGGTTAGTGCCCAGCCTTGTTAACACTAAGGTGAAGGGTTATGATACCTGTACCAGCCAGCCGCCAAAAAAAAAAAAACTTAAAGCCTTAAGACAAATATTAGAATTTTGTTATTTTAGGCTAATATCATTATAATATAAATAATCTATTATTTAGTATACATCTTAGTTTTAAAATGTTTGATAGCTCTTCAATAAAGTCATTGTTTGTTTTGTTTTTTAAACAGGAAAAGTCTTCTAACATACTTTCAGAGTTAGATGAAGAATTTGATAGTTTATACTCTATATTGGATGAGGTGAAAGAGAGTATGATTAACACTATCAAGCAGGAACAAGTCCGTAAATCACAGGAGTTAAAGGTGAGATCATAGAACTATCATAGAAATTTTAGTCTATTTAATGCTTGATTTATTGAAAACAAAAATAAGTGAATTTCTGAGTATGACTACCTTTACCTTGTAGAAGAATTGTTCTTAATTTTGTCTTGCCAAATATCTTTTTAAATTGCAGTAAAAAAATATAAAATTTACACTCAAACATTTTTAAGTATACAATTTAGTAGTGTTTAATATATTCACATTGTTGTGTAACAGATCTCTAGAACTTTTTCATCATATAAAACTGAAACTCTATACCCCTTGAACTACTCCTCTTCATTTCCTCCTCCTGCTAGCCCCTGTCAGTCGTCATACTATTTTCTGTTTCCATGATTTAGACTACTGTTGTTATCTTGTATGTGGAATTCTTTTGTCTTTTTTTGACTGTTTTATTTCATTCAGCCTAATGTCCTCAAGGTTCATTCATGTTGTAGCATGTGCCAGGATTTTCTCTGTTTTGTGTGTGTGGCTGAGTAATATTCCAATTATGTATATATCACGTTTTCTTTATCCATTCATCTGTCTATGGACATTTGGGCTGCTTCCACCTCTTGGGTATTGTGAATAATGTTGCAATGAATATGGCTAAGTAAATATCTCTTTGATATCCCTTTTTCGGTTCTTTTGGGTATATACCCAGAAGTAGAATTGCTAGATCATATAGTAATTCTCTTTTTAGTTTCTGAGGAACTGCCATACTGTTTTTCATAGCAGCTGCACCATTTTAAATTCCTACCAGTAGTGCACAAGAGTTCCAATTTCTCCATATCCTTGCCAACAATTATTTTCTGGTTTTTTTTTTTTTTTTTTTTTTTTTGGGGGGGGGGGGGGGGTTGATAGTGGCCATTATAATGGGTGCGAGGTAGTTTTTTATTATGGTTTTGATTTGCAATTCTAGTGATAGTCTCTAATGACTAGTGATACTGAGCATTTTTTCAAATGCCTGTAGTCATCTGTGTATTTTCTTTGGAGAAATGTCTATTCAGGTTGTTTGCCCATCTTTTATTTGGTTTACTTGTTTTTTGTTGTTGAGTTATAGGAGGAGTGCTTTATACATTTTGAATATTAACCCCTTGTCAGATATGTAATTTGCAGTTATTTTCTCTTGTTCTGTAGGTTGCCTTTTTTCATTTTTGGTTTTTTCCTTTAATATGGAGAAGTTTTTAAGTTTCATGTAGTCCCATTTGACTATTTTGTTTTTGTTCTCATATGCAAGAAATAATTGCCAAACAATATTATGAAGCTCTTCCACCTAGGAGTTTTAATAGTTTTAGGGCTTCCATTTAGTTCTTTATTTTTAGTTAATTTTTGCTTATAGTGTAAAGTAAGGGTTCTACTCTATTCTTTTGCATGTGGCTATTCAGTTTTCCCATCACCATTGGTTGAAGAGGCTGTCCTTTCCCCATTGTGTGGTCTTGGCACCATTGTTAAATATCATTTGATCATATATGTGAGGGTTTATTTCTGGCTTCTCTGTTCTATTCCATTGGGTCTATGTGTCTATCTGTATGCCATTACCATGCTGTTTTGATTACTGTAGCTTTGTAATATGTTTTGAAATCAGGACATGTTGAGGCCTTTAACTTTGTTCTTTTTCAAAATTGTTTTGACAATTCAGGGTCCCTTGAGATTCCATATGAATTTTAGAACTTTTTTCTATTTCTGCAAAAAAAAATCACTGGATTTTGATAGGGATTGCATTGAATTTGTAGATTGCTTTGGGCAGTATGGGCATCAGCAAGCAATGTTTTGTAGTTTACAGTGTATCGGGTTTTTTGCCTCCTTTAAATTTACTCTAAAGTATTTTATTCTTTTTGATGCTATTATAAATGAGTTTGTTTTCTTAATTTCCTTCTTAGATTGTTCGTCATTGGTATATAGAAATGCAGCTGATTTTTGTGTGTTGATTTTGATTATAGATATCTTTGAGAGTCTGAAAGCTATGGAGGAATACAGATGTTCTCTTTCTCTCTTAGACACACATTACACACACATAATTTCCAAGGATCAAATACCCTTTCAAATTTCCAAAAAATTCCAAGGTTGAGGTTTGTTGTTTATATTTGGGAGTGAGGTTTTTATTTCTTAAATCATTAAAAGATTATTTACTTAATCATAAGGTTTTTGTAGATTTCAATAAATAAGAAATTTATTAATTTAAAAAACAAATAACACTGGAGAAGAAAGGAAAACTGAGCTTCTTAAGATGTAACCCACAACTCATGCTGTGCAGATTTCTGTTCTTATGTCTGGAACCCAGATCCTTCTTCACAGCACCAGTTTGGAAGTCCTTTAAGCATCCATTTGCTTGATCTCCAACCTCCTTTTCTCCCTCCCCATACTTTTACTGTGCCAGAGCATCTCTAATTGTCTTCATTTACCACCAGACAACATTTCTGTCACCCTAGCCCATACCACATATTAAATATGCCACCAAAGTGGCCATAAGTCGTATTTTTTCCTCCTATTTTTCCCCACTTCCCATCAGATGACAAAAATCTCATGCATTTCTGCATCATCTTAATTTTATCAACCCTCTTTAACCATATCTGGGTAACTTATACTCCAATGCTCCTGATAGTATTTTCCTGTTCGCTTACCTCTAATTTCCAAATACCTGGTTGATGTCTGTTTTTTGTTGCAATCTTCTTTTGCTTAAATGTGTGTGCACAGTTTGTGTTTTTGGCACTGTTATAGAGGAACTAGAAGCAGCCAATAGACACATTTTTTAAAACATGAAATTCTCTAGATAAAAGTAAACTGTTGTCAGCATCCATCTTTAGAGGAGGAGCTTTGCCATTTAGGTTTAGAAAAATACTTCCTATTTGTCCCATATTTTTTGTGTATCTTATTATATTGCTAGCTTTTAATTAATGGCAGTTGACTAACTAGCTTTTCTTAGGTCTTTTTCTCTAGTCTCTGTTTCCTCAAAATTGATATACATTAGATAAGAATGTCTTATAATAATGACTTTAAAAAGCATTGTTAGGAATTGAACTCATAATTATTCTACTACATTGGACTTAAAAATATTTTTTTTATTTTACTTCTCAATATACATTGTAGTTGATTTTCATGCCCCTTTACCTTTTCTTCCCCCCCTCCCCACCCCATCATATCTGTTCACTTGACTTAAATAGTTCAAGGAAATTTTGTGGTTATTCTGTCTTCTCCCACCTCCTTTATTTGTTTGTGTGTTTATTTTTAGCTCACACAAATAAGTGAGAACATGTGGTATTTCTCTTTCTGTGCCTGACTTGTTTCGCTTGATATAATTTTCTCTAAGTCCATCCATGTTGTTGTGAATGGTAGTATTTCATCCTTTTTTATAGCAGAGTAGTATTCCATCGTGTAGATATACCACAGTTTCCTTATCGAGTCATCAGATGATGGACATTTGGGCTGGTTCCAACTCTTGGCTATTGTAAAGAGAGCTGCAGTAAACATTGGAGTACAGGTATTCCTTCGTCATGATAATTTCCATTCCTCTGGATATATTCCCAGCAGTGGAATAGCTGGGTCATATGGTGGATCTGTCTGTAATTGTTTAAGGAACCTCTATACCATTTTCCATAAAGGCTGTACCATTTTGCAGCCCCACTAACAGTGTATGAGAGTTCCGTTTTCTCCAAAACCTCTCCAGCACTTATCCTTTTCTGTCTTTTGGATGTCAGCCATCCTAACTGGAGTGAGATGGTATCTGGTCTTGATTTGCATTTCCCAGATGCTGAGTGAGGTTGAGCATTTTTTCATGTGTCTGTTGGCCATTCATATATCCTCCTTTGAGAAACGCTTATTCAGCTCCTTTGCCCATTTTTTAATTGGGTTGTTTTTTTCTTGTAAAGTTGTTTGAGTTCCTCGTATATTCTGGATATTAATCCTTTGTCAGATGTATATTTTGCAAATATGTTCTCCCACTCTGGTTGTCTTTTTACTCTGTTGATTGTTTCTTTTGCTGTGCAGAAGCTTTTTAGTTTGACATAATCCCATTTGTTTATTTTTCCTTTGGTTGCCTGTGCTTTGGGGTCCTTTTCATGAAGTCTGTACCACTCCTACTTCCTGGAGTGTTTCCCCTATGTTTTCTTTAAGGAGTTTTATTGTTTCAGGGTGTATATTTAATTCTTTAATCAATTTTGAGTTGATTTTGGTACATGGTGAAAGGTACTGGTCTAGTTTCATTCTCCTACATATGAGTATCCAGTATTCCCAGCAGCACTTGTTGAAAAGGCAGTCTCCTCTCCAGTATGTAGATTTGCTGTGTTTGCCAAAGATCAGATGGCTGTAGGCATATGGATTGATTTCTGGGTTCTCTGTTCTATTCCATTGATCTGTGTGTCTATTTTTATGCCAGTACCATGCTGTTTTGGTTATTTTAGCTTTGTCATATAGTTTAAAGTCAGGTAGTGTTATGCCTCCAGCTTTATTTTTTTTGCTCTGGATTGCTTTGGCTATGTGTGGTCTTTTGTTGATCCATATAAATGTTTGGATAGCTTTTTCCATTCTCAGAGGAAAATGTCATTGGAATTTTGATGAGGATTGCTTTGAATCTGTAGATCACTTTGTATAATATGGACATTTTCACAATGTTAATTCTTCTGATCCAAGAGCATGGGATATCTTTCCATATTCTTTAATTTCTCTCAACAATGGTTTGTAGTTCTCTTCGTAGTAATTTTTCCACATACTTGGTCAGCTTTATTCCTAAGTATTTTATTTTTTTGGTGGCTATTGTAAATGGGCTAACTTTCTTGATTTCTTTTTCTGCATGTTCACTGTTGGAGTATAGAAATGCTACTGATTTTTGTGTGTTGATTTTGTATCCCGCAACTTTGCTGAAATCATTTATCAACTCTAGGAGTTTTTTTTATAGAGGCTTTAGGCGGTTCAACATATAGGATCATATCATCCACTAACAGGGACAGTTTGACCTCATCCTTTCCAATCTGGATGCCTTTTATTTCCTTCTCTTCTTTGATTTCTCTGTCTAGTACTTCCACCACTGTGTTGAATAGGAGTGGTGAGCGTGGGCATCCTTGTCTAGTTCCTGTTTTTATGGGAAAAGCTTTCAACTTTTCCCTATTTAGGATGAAATTGGCAGTGAGTTTATCGTATATGGCTTTAATTATGTTGAGATACTTTCTGTCTATGCCTAACTTGTAGAGAGTCTTTATCATGAAAGAATGTTGAATTTTGTCAAATGCTTTTTCAGCGTCTATAGAGATGATCATGTAGTTTTTGTCTTTGCTTTTATTGATGTGGTGTATCACATTTATTGATTTGCATTTGTCGAACCAACCTTGCATCCCTGGGATGAATCCCACTTGATCATGGTGTATAATTTTGTGTATGTGTTGCTGTATTCTGTTAGCTAGTATTTTATTGAGGATTTTTGCATCTATATTCACAAAGGATATTGGCCACTAATTTTCTATTTTTGAAAACTATTTTGTCTGGCATCTTCGTCTGGTTTCAGTGTCAGGGTGATGTTTGCCTCATAGAATGAGTGGGAGAATGGCCTCTCTTTCAATCTTTTGGAATAGTTTGTAGAGAATTGGTATTAGTTCCTCTTTGAAGGTTTGGTAGAACTCTGCAGTGAACCCATCCAGTCATGGGCTTTTCTTTGTTGGGTGCCTTCTGATAACAGCTTCAATCTCTTTTATTGTTATTGGTCTGTTTAGATTTTCTATATCTTATTGGCTCTGTTTTGGTAGTTTGTATGCATCTAGAAATTTATCCATTTCCTTCAGATTTTCAAATTGGTTGGCATATAGTTATTTGTAGTAGTCTCTAATGATTCCTTGTATTTCTGAGGTACCAGTTGTAATACCACCTTTTTCATTTCTAATTTTTGTTTTTTGGGTCTTCTTTCTTCTCTTTTCTTAGTTAATCTTGCTAAAGGTTTGTTGATTTTATTTATCTTTTCAAAAAAAAAAAACTTTTTGTTTCATTGATCTTTTGTACTGTTTTTCGGGTTTCTATTTCATTTAATTCTGCTCTGATCTTAATTCTTTCTTTCTGTCTACTAACTTTAGGTTTGGATTGTTCTTGTTTTTCTAGATCTTTAAGATGAAGAGTTAGGTTGTTTATTTGCCATCTTTCCATTCTTCTGAAGTAAGTATTTAATGCAATAAATTTCCCCCTTAGTACTGCTTTTGCAGTATCCCACAGGTTTTGGTATGATGTGTCATTATTTTCATTAGTTTCAAGAAATTTTTTGATATCCTGTTTAATTTCTTCTTGGACCCATATGTCATTAAGTAGAATGTTGTTTAATTTCCATGTGTTTATATAGTTTCCAGAGTTTCATTTATTATTGATTTCTAATTTAAATCCATTGTGGTCTGAAAAAATACATGGAGTAATTCCAATTTTTTTGAATTTGTTGAGACTTGCTTTGTGACCTAACATGTGGTCTATCCTGGAGAATGTTCCATGTGCTGATGAGAAGAATGAATATTCTGAGGTTGTTGGATGGAATGTTCTGTAGTTATCTGCCAAGTCCAATTGGTCTAAAGTATTGTTTATATCTTGTGTTTCTCTATTGATTTTTTGCCTAGATGATCTGTCCAATGATGAGAGTGGGGTGTTTTCAGGTCCCCTGCTATTGTGGTGTTAGTGTCTGTCTCTTTCTTTAGATCTTTAAAAATTTTTAATTTTAAATTTAAAAATTTCTTTAGATTTTTAAAAATTGTTTTTATCATCTTCATCATGTATTGTTATGCTTGCCTTGAAGATAGTTTAGAGTTGTAAAGGGATTTGAAAAGCCTTGAAAACATTCTACATTGTAATGATTAGAATTCATATTTGAGAACCTAGCTTCATGTGTCTGTTAGCACAATTTTTAGGGTAAGTCAATGATAATATTTAATTACCATTGTCTCATTTTTATGCATTCATTCAGTGAAGTTTGATTAATTCAGTAAAAAAGGGGAACCTCTGGATTTTAGGTATAAAGTAGTGAAAAAAGCAACTCCTGCCCTCATGGAATTCACATTCTAATGGAAGGTAATTTGGAAGAAGTGCAAAAGAAAGGAAAATCAGATCCTTTTGCCAAAGAGATTAGAATTTATAAGAGTAAGCAAAAATGTATATAAGATAAATATCTGATTTAAGAATAACGTTGACAAAAGCACTGTACAGCTATACATAATACAAAGGGGTCATGAGTTAAGGAGCAGTTTTTTAGAAGCTGGTTTGAAGAGCTTTGAGGGATTAATGGCTTACTTAATAAAAGGAAGAGAGTCATTTGTTGAGATAATAAAAGATTAAAAGTCTATAGGAGTCTTATTTTGAAAGAAAGTCAGTGCTGATTTGGAGGAGAGCTCTAATAGAATTCATGTTATGGCATGTGGATTTTGATCTTCAAGAGTGTTGTCTTTTCTTAATTCAAGATGTTGAAGATTTTCAGAATTTGACACTCTCTACTTGTTGTGGATTTCTGGTTTAAAATATGTCTTTAAACGTCCAGAAGTAGTGTGATATTTCTTTTCACATCTGAACTTATTTTCTGACAGCCTTATATAGAGCTGGATATATGTGTGCGTGTGTAAAATCTACAATGTTGTTAATGCTTTTCTTAGAACAGGTTGCATATTGCTCTTGTAAGCTATTGAATTTATATTTTTTAGTTTGCTAAATCCTCAGCAATACATACATGGATCATATAAATTTATTTAAATTCTTTTTGTCATAGAGTCTTAGGTGAACCCTGTCCCCTTTGAGTTTTCTAGATCTTAATCACAGTAATGAAAGTAATGATTTTTTGCAACTGATCTGATTCATAGAAGTCTTCCATTAAAATTGTATTTAGACTATTTTTAAATGGGATGACTTTAAATTTTTGATTAAGTATTGCATCAAGTTTATTATTAGCTGTTGATTTTCAATGGGGAATTTAAAATGTGGCAGAAAATGGAAGTGGTGAAAGCAAGGATGTTAGTACTATCTTCTCTTCCTGTATCACCATTTCAGCACTACATTTTTTCCAGTGATTTCATTAGTTTTTTTTTTCTTCTTTTATCTTACACTTTATTATCCTGTGTGATTTTTAATATTTATCTCTCCTCAGTACCACAAAAATTTTAGCAATTTTTTTCATAGGAATGATGCTCTAGGGGAGATCAAAGGTTACTAAGGGGACAAATAGGTGGTTGTAAAATTAGACTGAATTATTTAAACATAAACTTAGCAAACATAACTGTTCATTCTTGAACATATTCTTGTGTTATGATTCAAAGGAAAAGCTGTGGTGATATCAGCCTAGTGGAAATTCAGCTGTAAAGCTTTCTTGGGATAGTTTAAAAAGCAGATGAAAAAAAGTATCATACATTGGCCCCTGATGCCGTTTCCTTCTTTAGTTGGAGGTATAGAGAAACTCTGTTCTTCCTTAAGGTTCATAAGGTTATTCATAATTCTTCTGAATAACTGGTAAATCAGTGCCCTTTAAATTGTATTCCTCTTCACCCCACCTCTTTTTGCTTTTTTCCTTGACTTCAAAGCAAAAATATATAGCATTTTCTTAGAATAAGATATTATTTAATCTCAAACTTTGACCTCAGATTGGACTCTTACTTTTAATAATCCCTTGAGATGTATTCCTTATTCTTGGTATTTTTGACTTTTAACACTACATTTACTTTGTCTTCCCCATTTATCTTATGTAGACCATTTGTAACTATTTTGTTTTCAGTGATTTTGCTTAAACCTTTCATAAAACTCATGTACAAATGGGATATTTGAAATGGTGGTTAATTTTTGTTTGGAACTCATAGTTACTCACAGGAAGAGCAGTATTTTTATGAAATTATGGTTTGGTTCTTACAATAATACATATAAAAACCTGTTTTAACCCAAAATATGACTGAACTAGTCTACTTTTCCAAAGTAAAATAATAGAACACATCAGAAACCAATAAAATGAGCAATGGCTTATCTTTAGTGCTGATCTTAAGGGAAAAATAAGTAGATTTGAATATGGAATAGATTATTAATAAATATTTTGAAGAAGAATCTTGGATATATTTAAAAGCTTAAATATGGATGTTTCTTTGTTTGAAGGTATCACTAACAGTCTTTTTATTTTACCTACAAATAATAGAGAGAACTGAATAAGAAAGATTGTGTTAAGTGGAATTAATATGTGAGCAATGAAGACAGAGCACATCATTGTAACAGTTGCTGTCTTTTGTTCCTCTTTTTTCCTTTTGAATTCTTGCATTGGTGGTTCTTGCGCTATCCAGTCTTGGAAACTATAAATTAACATTTGTATATTAGTGTGCATTACCTGAGTAGTGTGATAAATGAAGTACTAAGATTGTGCTTAACTGAACGTACCTGTAATTTGATTCACAAACTTTAACTTAAATGGTTAAATATCAGGAAATTTGGTCTTCATTACAGAGGGTGTTGCCTTTAGATAGATTAGATATTTTAGTTTAAATTATAGACAATTTTCTGACTACTCTGATTAAGAAGAATCTTTAAGTAAATTTGGCCCCAATTATTTATAATTGTTGTTTTGTTCTAAACTATCTTAATTCAAATAAGCTGTTTTAAATAAATTATGGAAAGAAGTACAAAGTATTAAAATAATTAAAATTTGTTATATATGACTGATCATGATTATGTTGCTTCAGTAGCTCTCTGAAATATTTTTGTTTAGTTATTGCTATTAAAAATATTTGTAAGTTCATTTTAACAATAACTATTTAAAGATTCTGATAGCAACAAGAAACTTCCTTTTAATGACTTAGTTTTTTTCCCGTAGAGTCAGCTTACTCAATGTAATAATGCTCTGGAGAACTCTGAAGAACTACTAGAATTTGCAACAAGGTCGTTAGATATAAAGGAACCTGAAGAATTTTCAAAGGTACAAAAAAACCAACCAAAAAAATTACAATAATACACTTAAAAAGGAAAATGGTGTTTTTTTTAAAAAAAAGTGTTTTTTAAAAATTTTCGATTTGTTTAGTCATTTCTAATATTAAAAGTCTTGGGTTTCTTGATAAGTAAAGTGCTAGCTATTATTCATTTATCCCAAAAAAGACACTTAGAAGTATGTAGCTTTGGGATCATGAACAAATTAATTTTGGCTTAAATTTTCTTTAGTACTCAATTCACATGAGTCAAGTTATTTTTTTTTCAGTTACACCCCTATTGGTAATTTGTTTTAAAAGGACTTGTGTACTTTAACTGAATCAGTACCTTTGTTACAACATTTTATGACTAAGGAAAGAATATTGATATTGCTATTAAAATGTTTAAATTAGTTTTCATTCTTGGAGTTGACTGAGAACACACTTGATGCATATGAGCACTGCAACCTTGTCAAATTTATTATTGGGGACAAATGTTCTACTCTTTAGCTTAAGTAATCATTTGAATGTTTTATTAAAATACAAAAATGTAGGTCCTTGTTGAAGGGGTATGTTTAGTATAAAAATACAAAGAATAGAGCAAGAAGCTTGGTAATGTTTTAACTTTAGACCCTGGTGTTTAAGAGATTGTGAATTCTAAATTGTAATTCTTATTTTAAGTAGGGTCATTTTTAAATGATTACCAGCTTATCAAATCAAAACTCAGGGATATAGAACATACAAAAAATTGTATGAAAAGAGTGGGAAATTAAGATATATAATTAGCAATATATTACTATATAGTTATCAAGGTAAGATTTGAGTTTGATGTTATTTACTTCATCTTTGTGGACTATGTAATAGCTTCATTAATGCTAGAAAGGTGGTTTTATAATCCACTTGTGTCCAGTTAATGCTTTCATTTTATGAGTTCTGTGAATTTGAATGCAGAAAAAACTTTTGAGCAGTTAACATTTGCCAGCTTACAACTTTGCATTTTAAAATTGAACTTTA
Source organism: Galeopterus variegatus (assembly GCF_000696425.1). Lineage (NCBI taxonomy): Eukaryota > Metazoa > Chordata > Mammalia > Dermoptera > Cynocephalidae > Galeopterus > Galeopterus variegatus. The sequence continues at coordinate 33,480 of NW_007731579.1, forward strand.
GGGCCGGCCCAGTGGCGCACTGGAGAGTGCGCCCCTTGGGAGCGCGGCGGCGCTCCCGCCGAGGGTTCGGATCCCATGTGGAGACCGGTTCCCGCTCACTGGCTGAGCGCGGTGCGGGCGCGACACTGAGGGTTGCGATCCCGTTACCGGTCAGTAAAAAAAGACAAAAAGGAAAAAAAAAATTGAACTTTAATAATTGAATTCTTCAACAAAATGAATCAAACCAAAAATTCTTTTGATATAAACAAGTACACTAATTAATTCTTAAATTTGGAGGTGAGTTGTGTAGTTTACCTTTGCACTTGGGAGAACTTATTATACAAGAGGAATTATGAGGGAAATGTATCATACTGTAAAGTACTTTAAGAGTATGATATGTCGGGGCTGGCCCAGTGGCGCACTGCTATAGTGCGCCGCTTGGGAAGCGCGGTGGCGCTCCCGCCGAGGGTTCGGATCCCACATACAGACCGGCCGCTCACTGGCTGAGCGAGGGGCGGGAGCAACACCGAGGGTTGCGATCCCGTGGCCGGTCCCGGTCCGGTACGGGTGCGACACTGAGGGTTGCGATCCCGTTACCGGGCAGGAAAAAAAGACAAAAAAAAAAAAAAAAAAAAAAAAAAAAAAAAAAAAAAAAAGAGTATGATATGTCACCTATCCAGAGGGCAGTTTTATGATAACTTTAAGTATCTGGAACATAGCCAAGAAACATGCAGAAAGCAAAAGATTTCTGAGATATTAAAATCAGTGCCATGGAATTCATTTAGGAAGTAATATCCTCTATTCACAAGTTTCTCAGAATCTGTTGACTGTTAGTTTGTTCATAGTACTACAGGTTGAGCATCCCTAATCCAAAAATTTTAAAATATGAAATGTTGCAAAATTCAAAACTTTTTTTTTAGGGGGGGGGGCGACTAATCTGAACCCTTGACCTTGGTGATATAGGTGGCTCTCTAACCCACTGAGCTAACCAGTCAGCCCACAAAATTCCAAACTTTTTGATTGCTGACATTATGCTCAAAGGAAATGCTCGTTGGAGGATTTTGGATTTTCGGATTAGGGATGCTCAACTAATATATGTTCTGCATATATTCCAAAATTCAAAAAATCTCAATCTGAAACATTTCTGGTACCAATCATTTCAGATAGGGAATGCTCAACCAAATTTTTAAGTTTTTTGCTTTCTGTTCATTAGTTGTCTAAAGATTCCCTTTCTAATGGAGTAGGGCAGCTGTTAATGACAGGCATAATCATAGCAGGAAGAATTAACAACTGACAGCCTGAGAGTGAGGAAGAAGACAGGAAAACTATAAAATGTGGGCACAGATACTCAAAAATAACTTGAATTCAGTTGCATTTAAATAGGGGTTGGTGCTTGGAAAAAATGTGATAAAAGTTTGTTTCTTCCAAGTTTTTCTTTCTGTTGATGTTTTCAGAGATCTTCTCTTCCCTTCCTCTCAAATGGGACCCTTTTCTCTTTCTCTCTCCTTTGTTCTTTCCAGTTTTGTTTCTGTTAAAATTTGTTCATGACAGATTGTAACTTGGAAAGTTTCTGATAAAATAAGTCATTATGATTTAAGTATGTTTTCTTAATATACCACTTTGTTTCTTTTATCTTAATATTTTGGTCTTGTGTTCCAGCACTTTGTAGTACTACTTAGTAGCTTAAACCATTTGAAGATGTGGTGAAATGAATTATTTGTCAGTGTTTCCTATCCGGAAATCTGAGTTTATTGTTCAAGAAAAGTTCTTCACAGAGAGCTGCTTGTAATTATTTTCTTAGTATGTACTAGTCCACTTTCTGTTGCTTATAACAAATACCTGAAACTGGGTAATTTATAAGAAAACAAAATTTATTTCTTACAGTTTTGGAGACTGGGAAATTTGTGGTCCAGGGAGTGCATCTGATGAGGGCCTTCTTCTGTTCTGGGAATTCTCTACAGCGTCCTGTGGCAACACAGGCAATCACATGGCGAGAATGCCATGAGCAAGAGAGAGCTAAAGTACTCACTTGCTCTAGTTATAAGGCCATCAGAACCACTCCGTGATAACCCATTAAACCATTAACCCATCAATCCATGAATGGATTAATCTGTTCACAAGGGCACAGTCTTCATGATTCAGTCACCTCCTAAAGGTCCTACCTTTCAACACTTCCACATTGTAGATAAGTCTTTCACATGAGCTTTGGAGGGGCAGTTAACCTATATCATAGTATATCCAAATAGTATTCAGATAATGGTTTGATTCCAAGTCAGAAACTAGGTTCACTTTCCTAGCCAGCTGCATGGACTATAAGCCTTTTCAAACACCTAGTTGCTGACAGAATACGGACAGATGCCTTTGAAGACGAATTATTAGATTAGCAGTATATTGTTAGGTATCTTGGAAAAAAATTCTTTTAAGATATACTGTTTGTGAATATCTTATATTAAAGTGCTTAAATCAGATTAATATAAATAGCTCATAGGGACAAAAAATAACAGACTAAAATTTAGGCAGTGTTTCCTTTCATACTTCATTTTTTTCACAAAGAGTATTTTTAAGTATTAATATTTAAATTATCACATTGCAGTACCTCAGCATGAAAATTGAATATAGAACTAGACTATTATCATCATTATACAGTCTGAAAGTGAACAAGTAAAAATAGCACAAATAGAAAAGGTTTTTAGAACATACTTTCACCAATTTCTTTTTAAACTGCTGGAAGTTTGGTTGATAGTAAATATATGCAAAAAGATCACTAACAAATGGATTCTGGATCATTAGATCTATTCCTGGATGGACATGTAGGCAAAACTCCACCAAATCTGAGTTCTCTGCTAATAGCTGGCCTGTAGAACACTTCTTGGATCCTTTGTCAAAATTAATATTCCTATTGCTACCCTGAATTTAGACCTTGAATTCTCCCTATGAAAAAAGCTAGGTCAGTGGAACAGTTTCCAAGTCAATATAGCTAATTAACCACCTCATCATAATGATGCTGTGCATGATCCAGATGTCAGACTAGAATGGTTTCCCACGGTGCCTCGCAGCTATGGGATAAAAAAGGAATAAGTGGAATAAAAATACAGAGTAAGGTGAAAGGGGAACAGTGTCTTCTGCATTTGATCACAGATGAAAAGGGAGAATGGGTTTACTGTATTTTTCTCTTCTGACTCACAATAATTCACTAGTGGAATATTGTTCAGCGAGTGTAAGGCTCTGACCACTGGCAGGAATGAGTAAGGGGAAGGGCGGAAGCTCACTCAGTACTTTCAAGGGAGCGGAAGTATTGGCAGAAACTCCTTCCCTAGGCTGAAGTCAGGAATTCTGGGAGAGGAGAAGACCATCAACAAAAGCCTGAATGTTTCAGCTTTTTTTTTTTTTTTTCTTTTTGTCTTTTTTCGTGACCGGTAACGGGATCGCAACCCTCGGTGTCGCGCCCGCACTGCGCTCAGCCAGTGAGCGGATAGTCTCTATATGGGATCCGAACCCTCGGCGGGAGCACTGCCGCGCTCCCAAGCACTGCACTCTACTGAGTGCGCCACTGGGCCAGCCCTGAATGTTTCAGCTTTGAAGGCAATTTAAAAGCAAATGTAAATATTTGTTAAGCATAGCTTAAACTGTAATTTTCACTTTTATTTCAATTGTGGATGTTTATATTTTACAGAAATTCAGTCTCCTTTTATACTAAGTACTTACTCAAAGATCAGATGTATGCAGTACTGTATTTCAAAGTTTCTTTCAAGTTTCTTATTGTGGCTTTGTAACCAAAACTTTTAAATGATCGTGCTTTTTGAAAAACAGTTTTTTTGTGAACAGATAAATACTTGTATAAGTATAGAAAATACGAAACCTCTAATTTGGTTTTTTTCAAAGGCTGCTATTTTTGCCTAAAAAATAGCATTTTAAAGCCATCTCTTTTCCCTCTCTCTTTCTATAAAAAGAGAAAAATGACTATATTAAAGAGAAATATAGGAACAATAAGGTGCTTAATCTTCAAAGTGTGTGATAAATTCACAGGAGAAAATCATTTCTTTTTTTTTTTTTTGTCTTTTTCCGTGTCCGGCAACGGATCGCAACCCTCAGTGTCGCCCCCGTACCGGACCGGGACTAGCAACGGGATCGCAACCCTCGGTGTTGCTCCCGCGCCTCGCTCAGCCAGTGAGCGGGAACTGGTCTGTATGTGGGATCCAAACCCTCAGGCGGGAGCGCCACCGCGCTTCCCAAGCGGCGCACTATCCAGTGCGCCACCGGGCCGGCCCAGAAAATCATTTCTATATCCATTCATTGCAGATTAAAAACAAGAGAGAATGGGAAAAGATCTGGTTTTAACTTTTTTATATTTAATTGGCAATTATGAAGAACTATTTGATTACTCCTACATTGTTCTTTTATTATAATTCTGCTTAAGGAAGTTTGGTCTCAGGTGACAGATTCCTATGACTGATAAATTAAAGGATCAGACTTGTAAGATTTATTTTAAAAACAATGAACTGAGAGATGGAAGGAGGAAAAGGAGGGAAGAAGGGGGAAGGAGGAAGGAGCCATCTCTGATACAAATACAGAGAAATGAAATGTTGGCAAACAGGATTTCAGTAGAGGATCTAAATAATGATGCTGAACAGTAATATGACTAATACTTCTTGTAGGTTTTCTAATAATATACTGTATCATAACCTAAAAATAAATGTAGGTATTCACCACGGCTTCTTCATAATTCTCTAAGTGGAATTATGTAGTACACATAAATGTGTTGGTAACAGAGCAGTGGTAAATCCATGGATCAGTTGGTACGTATTAAACAGAGATTTTTAATTGACAAAATTCCCTACTCTTAAAATTGAAACTTAGAGAAATCAAGCTACATAGTAATATACATCTTTTGGGCACCTTTCTGCTTTGGGGGAAGAAATTCCAGAAAAAAAATTATCTTAGTTTTCTGTTTAAGGCATTACTTGAAATTGGGCCCTTTTAGAGAAATATATTCAGAATTCAAGACTCTACCCTCTTATTATTGCACAGAATAACTTCTTCAACCCCTCCTGCATTTACACAATGTAGATATAATAAAATTTGAACCTAAATGGAAGAGGAGCCATGGAGTTTTTAGTTTTACCACCTGGGTATAGTGTATTACATATAACTATGTGGGACAACAGTTTTTCCTAGGTTTTCTGGCTTTTCATATATTCCTTTTCTGGTTTTTTACAGTATGGTACATGAAGTGATACAATGAGTATTTTGCATGCGGGGGTACATGCGCACACACACACACTAAAAAATACCACCTTACAAAATTAAGACATTAGTAGACACAAAATTGAGTCATTATGGTTGGTTTAAAAAACAGTAATGGTCTTCATATCATTGGGGTATGAGAGGATTAAATGAGGGCAACTGGTAAGTAACATTCCTTTGACAAAGTTCAAAACTAATTAGGAAATAAGATAAAACAGTAAAAGCAATTAAGAGGTCAAATACTGATAAAAAGATATTGGAGAATATGGCTTATATTGATGGGCAAGCTTCCTAATACTGAATCCCAGAATTAGACAGACTTACCCACTCAGGTATGGTCAGCAGAGGCTACCTCTGTGTGTGGGGGACCTCTTTCAGTGAAACGTATGGCATAGTGGGAAAGAACAAAATATATGTTCTCTGGGGGCAAGCAAGCTGCCAGAAAAAGTAGAAAGTGCTGAGCTATCATTTCTAGTTTCTCCTTTCAAACTCATAATCGTTAAGTCGTATCACTTCCTTAGGAGAAATGAGGAAATAGAGAGGCTAAGGGAGTAATGCTAGTGGCACTTCCTCCGTATGTAAAGAAACATCAGGGGCAGAGAACACCCTCTCCTGTCCTCCCTTAAGACTTATATTAAGATCTTTGTTTCATAATTCTATCTATAATGGCAGCAATTTAAAAGAAATCAGTACAATTAGCTTTCTTATTTCTTATCCTTGGTACCAAAGTAGTTTCATGACTTAAGGCATATATGTATAGATGCCAGAGAATTGGGTTGTTTGCTGTAGAATGTGGACCTTGGAAAGGATTTTTAGAAACATTAAGGAACAAAATCTTGTAGTAAAGAAATTGAGTGATTATTATACAAGGTCACAGAATTGATTAATGGTAGTGCTGGAACTGTATAATATGCTGATCTCTTAAATTATGTTCTTTCATGTAGAAAGGTTCTCAGACCAGAATATTTTAGGGTGGGTGTAAATGAGCAGTAGAAAGTAGGAACAGTGTTAGAACTGAAGAAGACAGATCATTGAAATATTGCTATAAGTTTAATTAAGTTTAATAATTATTAAGTATTACTGTATGCCAAGCATTATGCTAGGCACTGGTGATAGTGCTGAGCAAAACAGCCATGTTTTACATCAGATGTGTTGTTAACTGTGCTGGTTAGTGTGGGGAAAAAAGTTTTGCTGGATATATTATATTGTATGTAGGTGTGAAGGGGACAACAGTCATTACATGCATTTTTTGTTTTTTTATGACTGTATAGCCCTAAGAAATAGCTGTGTCCCTGTCCTAAAGTTGTGCTTGCATTTTCCAAAAAAAAAAAAGATACATCTTATGTATAATAGGTTTAAGTTGGCAGCTTCTGTGAAATCATCTGATGGAATGACCCTATTGCTGGAAGTGTTTTTCTGGTCTCTCCTTGTCTGAATTTCTGCTATTCCAACTTCATTCTTTGGAGTAAAGGATTGTAGAACTGCAGCGTAGATTTATTTGTTAGCAGGCAAGCTCTCAGAATACAGAGTCCTTGCCCAATGAAAGCATGTGGAGAAAACTTGGAACAACCATTATAAAATAGTGAAAGAGATCTCTGAAGAAAAATTAGAAAGCAGATTTGAAATGTACAAGAAAACCATCAGAATACATAGAAATGTTTGTCCCATGAAGGAAGTTGATTATTCTAGTTGAAGAGTGTCTAAATGAAAGTGGAGGTGTGTTTTGATAATGTTAAGGTAAGAAAAACATTTAGAGTCATCTGGAATTGGTTTGAAGTGTTAAATTTTCCTCTTTTAAGGTAATATGGGGTCTGAATTTTTACTGTAGTTCTAACATCACATTATGTAAGCTTATGTGAACTATACAAATTTTCTGTAACTTAAGTTTTGGTGAATATGAACTAATCTATTGCAGGGTTTATATCCTAACTTTTCTTGCATGTCACTGCCATTGAAACTTGCATGAAAAGCACTAACTGCCTTCTTTCTCTTCTCCCTGATTTGTTCCAAGGCTGCCAGACAGATCAAGGATAGGTATGGTATAAAACCTACATTTTTATTTTAAGTATTAATATTGAAGTCAGAAATGAAATTCAGAAATACTTTTTTATTAGAATCTTTTTGGTTAAGATAAAAATGCCCAGTGGCCAATTACAGAATAAAATTATTTTCTATATCCTCTTGGAATAACCAATGTATCAGTAAGATTTTTTAAAACATAGTTGTGGACAATTATGTACTTCTAAAAGAATTTCATTTCTGGCATAATAATATAGTTAGTTTTTGTTTTAGAACAGTCCTTAATTAGTTATTCTTGTGGAGAAGGAAATATTTTGAACAATTTAAAAATATATATTCCTGGAATGCATTTTTTGTTGTTTTAAATTTAAATATAAGTAGTCTTATTTTCTGAGAAGTCATAGTATTTTAAATAGTCCTCGAGAGCTAAAGCTCTTTTACTTCACTGCCTTCCTATTTAACACTTTTTTATTCTCATTTCATCCTGTTCCTGGTGCCATCTCTTTCTATTTCTAATGCCACCACTATCTAGTTTATGTTCTATGGAAGAGAAAATTAAATTACTCAAGGGTTTGGCTTAAAAGGTATTTCTCATTGGTAGAGTTAAGATTAAGAAAGGGAATTTAAGTACCTTCTGTACTGAATGCATCACAGTGCTAAAGGAATTGCTGGCAACATTTGGGTTTTGTTTACACAGAAGGAATGGTTTTGGTCTGCCAGTCAAATCACTGAATTTTGTCTGTAGTGAAATTGTAACTTAAGGTTTTTTTCATCTTAGGATCATGAAATTTTCTGAAAGGCACAGTTCTTCAAACACCGCTCTGAATCCTAAAGTATTCTTCATCAGATAATTTACAGAAATATTCATTATGGATTGTGTGACAACCAGTGTCTCTGCTGTTAATCTTGGCTAAAAATTTCAATTCTGGGTTTCTCTCGTCATCTTTTATTTGTCTTAGAGGCAAGATTCACATGGTAGTTATAGAATTTTTAGCACAAGTATTAATTTTTATATTTTTTCTATATTTTATATCAGGCAGTGGTTAAAGATGGGTGGATCATTCTTTTAAATCTTGAATGTAGAATGAAGACTATGAGAGTTTGAAGGTGAAAAATATGGCTGTGTGAGCAATGGATGCTAGATAGGTCAGTTTTTTGGATAAGGTATATTTGGATTATAATCTGTTCAAATTTTTATGAGTAATCCATCTTCCACATTGGCTAGAGTATACTTTCTGTTTAGCTTCCTATTCCATTACATCCTGCTCTGGTTTCTGATTTTTTGGATTAGAAGTCACTTCCTAATCAGCTATGGGCTCTTCAAAGACCTTGTGAGAAACCTTGCAAAATCTTCACTCCTTCTGTTCAAAATTCTGTATGGCACTGTGCTTCCCACAATTCTGTCTTTACCACTGACCTCTCTCTCTTTGTCCAGATTTGTCAGAATTGAATTTTATGGCCAGCTTTTCATAGCTTTATTTTTCTGTGAGGCTTGACTTCTTTGCCTTCTCTTTTATGTCAGCCTTTTGGCTTGATTTTTATCTCCAGATGATCTCAGGAGTCAGGGTTTAGGCAGACTCTATTTTTGTTTTGTTTTGTTCAAAGCCTACACTTTTTTTTTTTTTTGTTTTTCCTGGTTACCGCAGCATTTTTACTCCCTGCCCTAAGGAACATTTCTGGGTCTTGGCTTAATTTTTTGTTGTATTGTTTTGGTTTTTGGTGGCTGGCCTGTACAGGAATCCAAACTCTTGAACTTGGTGTTATAATACTGCGTTCTAACCAACTGAGCTAACCAGCCAGCCCTTGGCTTAATTTTTTAAGCTCGATTTTTAGCTTCATAATGACGAGGTTTCTCTGTTGTAGTTTTAGTTGCTCTCCCAGGAAATAAGCTTCTAGAATTCAATCATTGCCATTTATAATATAAAAATAATTTAAACATATAGTCATGATAAAATTATTATTTTCACCAAGCGTAGAAAGGATTAATATAAGGGCAGAGATGGATTTTAAATGAGAGTTAACATATCTGAGCAGGGAATCAAATATAAAAAATGAAAGTTTTGAAAACTCAGTATTTATTATTTGCTCTGATAGAAGTTATGAAGAGGAACAGTAGGAGTGAAAGGGAAAACTAAAGACAAATGAGAAGATAATAGCACATTTCTAGAACTTTACAAATCACTGGTATATACTTCTGGGTTCTTATTAATATTGGAAGAGGTATATATAGTTGAGGTGTATTGGGAGAGTTATTGGTTCCTAAAAGAAGGGTCGTGAGGGAGAGTCAAGTTAATTAGGTAGTTGGAGGAAATTAAAAGTATTCATATGGGGCCGACCCCGTGGCGCACTCGGGAGAGTGCGGCACTGGGAGCGCAGTGGCGCTCCCGCCACGGGTTCGGATCCTATATAGGGATGGCTGGTGTGCTCACTGGCTGAGTGCGGTGCGGGCGACACCAAGCCAAGGGTTGCGATCCCCTTACCGGTCACAAAAAAGACAAAAAAAAAAAAAAAAAGTATTCATATGTTTTGTAGCTATTTTCTTTTTGCAAAAATAAAACTAGGAGGAAGGGATCCTTGAATTCATCTTGTCATACTATTAGTAATAAACCAAGAAAGTCAAGGTGAATTCAAACATACCTAACCACATGGATCCTGTAGTATAGTTTAGAGAATGGTCTATGAATTTTAGATTTTTTTGTTTGGATTTTGAGGCACAGTTGTCTAAATATATTGTTTAAAAATAAAAGTTCAGTCTTTTGAGAGAAGTTAACATTGTTGCACATTAACTTGATTCATCAAAACTTTTAAAATTTTCATTGACTAGAAAATGAGAGTTATTCTTGTTTTTTTCTAATGCACTTTTGGGAGACATTCTTTTTCATTGTGATCATAGTGATTAAATCAAGTTTTACAGATTTTACGGGTTTCAGATTTAAAATTCTCAAATACTTTCAGATATTTTTCCTCAACATTTCTTAACACACATGTAAATATTTGGCCAGGTTTAGAAGAAACCAAGTAGGTTCAAACCCATTCACTGATTCAATGAGCATTTATTAAGTACCTATCTGAATATAGCTCTTTCAGAAGTCTTCAAATCAAAAGATACTTGGGGCTGTAAAGAACAACATATGTAAGACTTAGCCTATGTTCCTACCTCCTTATTGATATAATTTGAAATTTTATTCTTTGAGAATTAACAGCTCAATGTGTAAAATACTCTGTGTTATATTTGGCATATAGTAAGAAATTCCGTAAGTGTGAGTTCTCTTCCCCATAAATGGTATTTAGTATAGCACTTTCTTCTTGATAAATAAATCAACTGTTGTTTACTGATTGTTACTAGTAAATGAGGTGATTACTTTCCTAGTTTTAAAACAAAATGAAATAACTGAATACAGCAACAATCTGACATCTTTCGTGTCAAAATAAGTGAATACATAAGTTTGACATCTTTTGTTCCATTGATCTCTAGGGCACATTTGCAGATCTGATTGATTAGGCTTGGTATTTCCTTTTTCCCTCCAGCTCTATTAACTTCCTCTCCGAATTGTGCTAGGAGAGCAAATTTGTGAATAGTATGTCTGTATCATTCTTTGACCAAAGATAGTAAGGGGCTTAATTGTGATACTTGTGAAAATTTATTGTAATATGAAAAAATGAAATTTGAGATAAAATTACAAATTAATAGAATAAGAGAGTTTCTTTTAATCATCAGCTTTAATTGACAACAGTTTCTGCATACTTTGGATAAAATGAGGTCTGGTATGGCTTCATTCTTTTTTTGTTTTCCACTCCACATTCATTTAATAATGTTTATTGAACTCCTGTTATTTCCATGGCATATATTTTCAAAGGGCTGTTTTTCATAGTATCCTTCCATGTAACTGATGTTAGATCTGAGTGACTCCTACTAGTATGGTATTCACTGGCTGTGATTTCACTTCTCTCCTTTCTCATCCATGACCTGTCCTTAGCAGCTACCAACCTATACAAAATTAGGTCAATCTATGGCTATTCTTATTTGAGGGTACATGGGGTAGCTCTAACTAGTAGATGTTTATGCAGTTCATTATTTGGCATATGAAAAGGAGTGAGGTTGGCATCAGGAAGTCAGTGAGACTAAATGTACAGAGTTTTAGGTGAATGTAAGGTCTGGTAAAGATTATTTATATTGGATATTTGTTTCTTGTGATATTTGCATATACAGTCATGTACCACATAATGACATTTAGGTCAATGATAGACCACATATACAGTGGTGGTCCCATAATATTATAATGGCTATACTATATAGCTTAGGTGTGTAGTAGGCTATACACCATCTAGGTTTGTGTAAATACACTCTACAATGTCCACACAATGATGAAATTGCCTAACAACACATTTCTCAGAACATATCCCTATTGTTAAGTGACACATGATTGTGTATGCAATTTTATAAAGCTGGCTGGAGGAAAGTTGCCAAAAGTTCTCCTGAATGTCCTTAAGTCAAAAGGCATTTGGCAGTTTTTTATTTAATTTTCAAAAGACTCTAAGAACAAAAGTCTGTTTACCTTTGTTATTGTCTCCAAAATCATTTAGAGTGAAATAATTTCTGTTTTTTTATTTTATAAATTAAATATAATTTGATACTTTTCATTCTTTTATTTTAAAATGTATGTATGTGTTTACCGTAGAGTCACAATGGCTTCAGCCTTTCGCCTTTCTTTGAAACCAAAGGTCAGTGACAACATGACTCATTTAATGGTGGATTTCTCTCAGGAAAGACGGATGCTGCAAATGTTGAAGTTTTTGCCAGGTAAGTACATGTATTATATGTAAAGTTTTGTATAAAAACTTTTCCCTGGAAGATTTTTCTGTAATGAACATTGGTAGATAAATATAAAGTAGTATAGTGTAATTTTAATTTCTTTGTTCAGCTGAGGAATAATTAAATTTGCTAGTTTTTTGTTTTTACAGAGTTATTTATTTTACTTGTAGTAAAAATTATAGTTTAGGAATTCCGTTAAGGGATATCATTTATTGCTAGTTTGGCAGAGAGAAGCAGTATAGCATGATGGTTACCAGTGGGTCTTGAGGCCAGACTTCTTAGATTTGAATCCTGCTGCTTAGTTGCTGTGTCATCTTGAACAAGTTACTTCACTTACCTCATTTTCTATGTCTTTAAAATGTGATGTTTTTCTTCTAGGGCTTTTATAAGGATTAAATGAATTGCTACCTCTAAAGCACTTGTAATAGTACCTGTCATATTGTTAAAACTCAGTGAATGTTAGCTGCTATCATTACTATAATTGTGGCTGTTGTTGACTCAGATGAAACTTTACTTCCATTAATAATATATTAATATTGGTTTATTAGAGTGTTAGTATGAGGATATTACACTAGCTAAAACCATTTGAAATTGAGTCGCAAATTATTACCCACATATGTGAAAGAGCCAGTTAAGGACCTTTTGGTTAGTGTTCTTTTTTTTTTTTAGCATTAATCAATGTTTTTAATTTGATAGCTAAATCTATTTGGACATGGTGATTTGGGGGATCGGTGACTCTCTTGAAAGTGAAGTGTTTTACTTTGTTGTTGTTGGAGTTTAGCTGTTTTTTCTCCGAATATATGGTTAGGGACTTTGAGATATGATTGGAAAGACAAGGTTAGTAGTTATACACTATAATGGAACCTAATATAATGTTACCACAAGTGAAGTATTAGCTTGTGTGATATAGATTAGAAGTTCTACAGGAATTTATAGAAGGAAAAGATGAGAGAAGGAACTTAGCCATCGAGAAAGAAAGTATACTTGTCATTGGGTATCTACCTACACATTGGCCTTGCAGAATTACCACTCGTATATTTTCATTCATGGAGCTTTACTTAAGAGTGAAACTGACATTAAAGGGGGATATAAACATTTTTTGGAGTTTTTATTTAGAATACCTGATAATTTTAAATGGTTTCGTCATTTTAGTTCGACACTTAGAATTTCATGGCAAGAGGCTGGATTTTATTTTAGTTCTGAAAATTTGAGGTAGTAGTATCAGAATTTCACCGATTACCAGTTAACGGAGGTTTTACTTTTTTTTTTTTTTTTCTACTTTTGCCAAGCTTTATTAATTAGAAGCAATTTACAGTTTCCACCAATACTCAAGGTTTGGGGATTACACAAAGGTGTGGATACTGGGGATGGGGGCACAATCAGAGGGGCCACTGTAGAATTTTGCCTTCTACACTGAGCGATTTAGAACTATGAAGAACATATGTTGTAGTTTTAATATTGAAAAGAGAAATCCTCATTATCGTGAAAATAACTGCATTGACTTTCATCTATATCGTTGTTTTTGGAGATTACTTCAGAGGGTACTCCCCTCCTCCATTCAATTTTTAATTTTTAAAAAATATACTTTCTAAATGAACCCTAGAATATACCTGTGCCCAAGCAACATAAATAATTTCCAGATATTCTTACATTCTTACATTGGTCTTAGACCAATGATAAAACAAAACATGTGGTTTAATTTATTGGTTCACATATACAGAGGCTGAAGTCAGGATAAAAGAGCAGTGATAAGAATTAGTTTACACCTGTGCTTCCTTACCTTTTCCATGCCGTGGTACATATAGCAAATAATAATATTTATAAGGCAGAGGTAAATAAATAGAGCTTCTCACTTGGAGGTGGCTAGTCTGGGTGCTTAGGCCATAATGAGGGCAGAAGAAATCATTATCTTGGTCACACTAGTAAATCTCTTACAATGTGGCTCCATTTTGGTTGGAAAGCTCTGGTTAACAAACTCAAGAAATGATGTGTGTGCAATGTAATTTGACAGATAGGAGTAAAAATTAAAATTCAGAGGCTATACATATTGAAATACAGGTGGTCTCTGACTTGACGATGGTTTGACTTATGATTTTTCAACTTTACAGTGGTGAGAAAGTGATATACATTCAGTAGGAACTGTACTTCATATTTTGAATTTTTATCTTTTCCTGGGCTAGCAATATGTAGTACAATACTTTCTTGTGATGCTGGGCAGGCAGTAAGCTGCAGCTCTCAGTCAGTGTACTGTATTCGATAAATTTCATGAAATATTCAACACTTTATTATAAAATAGGCTTGGTGTTAGATAATTTTGCTTCAACTGAAGGCTAATGTAAATGTTCTGAGCATGTTTAAGGTAGGCTGGACTGGGTAAGCTTTGATGTTAGGTAGGTTAGGTGTATTAAATGCATTTTCGACTTCCAACATTTTCAACTTACAATAGATTTATTTGGGACATAACCCCAATTTAAGTCAAGGAGCATCTATATATGGAAAGTTTCTGAAGGGACTCTTTAAAAAGATCCCATAACACTTTTTTAGTATTTTTTTTTTGTTTAAATTTTTATTTTGTCCATATACAATGTGGTTGATTATTGTGGCCCATTACCGAAACCTCCCTCCCTCTTCCCTCTCCTCCCTCCCACCCAACAATGTCCTTTCTGATTGCTTGTTGTATCAAATTCAAGGAATTGTAGTTGTTATATCTTCTTCCCCCTCCCCCCCCGGTTTTGTGTGTGTGTGTGTGTGTGTGTGTGTGTGTGTGTGTGTGAATTTATTTATTTATTTTAGCTCCCACCAATAAGTGAGAACATGTGGTATTTCTCTTTCTGTGCCTGACCCGTTTCACTTAATATAATTCTCTCTAGGTCCATCCATGTTGTTGCCAATGGCAGTATTTCATTCTTTTTTATAGCAGAG
>NW_007731579.1:48466-55051 GCF_000696425.1 Galeopterus variegatus
TTTTGCTGTGCAGAAGCTTTTTAGTTTGATATCATCCCATTTGTTTATTTTTCCTTTGATTGCCCGTGCTTTTGGGGTCGTATTCATGAAGTCTGTGTCCAGTCCTATTTGCTGAAGTTTTTCTCCTATGTTTTCTTTAATAAGTTTTATTGTTTCAGGGTGTATATTTGGAGGTTTTACTTTTAAGTAGAACACTCAAATATTTGCTTATGGGGGATAGGGACTTAAATTTAAGGCTAGGAATTTTATCTTAAATTAGAAGTTTCTTACTAAAGAATGGCCTTTCTAAAGCTTTCATAGAAAGGAAAATAGGAAATAATTTTAGCAATCACAATGACCTTATGTCTCTGTTTACCACTAGTATTGCCCTAAAACTTCAGAATTTCTCCCTTTTTTATATAGCTGTCAAATGTAGAGCATTCTTAATATAATCTCCATGTCATCAGAAGAGCAAAGAAAAATTGCAGAAACCTAGGGAGAGGAAAGCTATCCTTTCCCACTTATGTGTTCACATATTAAAACTACTGTAGTGCTTTTATTGGATATTTTTTGGGTTTTGGGGGGATATTTTTTAATAGAAAAGGGAATATATACTCATGGTAAAAAGTTAAAATAGTACAAAAGAGTAGCTCTTTTTCTCATCTCACATTTTCAGTTTTCTTCCCTAGAAGCTACCACTGTTACTAGCATGCACTTATCTTTCCAGAAAGTCTTTGCCTTTACAAGCACATCATATGGGCAGAATTGTGCAATTGCTAATAGTTGGCAATTTTGACACCCAAAATGGCAATTTCATATGGTTAAACCTGACATATAAGCTACTTCCTGTATGGTAGCATACATATACACTGTTAAATAATTTTGCTTTGCCACTTAATAGTATGTAGGAGTTCATTCCAGGTCACTATAGATCTACTTCATTTTTTTCTTTTTTTTCATGACTGTATAGTAGGAATTTAATTGACGAGTACTTGGTTTTATAGTCTTTTTATGTTTGCGACAGTGCTGCAGTGAACAAACTGCTTAGGTATACTTGCAAAGATGTACCACTATGCTTTGAGGGTGACTTCCTGGAAGTGCAAGTGTATACTTATTTTAAATTTGAGTAGATATTGAAGTTGTCAGAGATTTTATAATTTATACTTCCCTGAAAATATTTGAATGCCTGTATTCTTAACATTGCTGCAGATATTGTTTTCAGGGTTTTGTGTTTTTTTTTTCTGTTCTGATAGATAACAAATGGATTATGGGATTTTTAAATTTTCATTTCTTTAAGTACGAATGAGTTTGTACATTATTATATTTTCAGAAGCCAATTTAAAAAATGGACTCTATATTTATGAATTTTGTCCATTTTTCATTGGATTGTCTTTTTATTAATGATATGTAGGATATATTAAGGGAGTCAGCCTTTGTCATATGTGTTGCATATCCTTCCCCACCTTAGTAATTTGTCTATCGAATTAGTTTATAGTAATCTTTTTTCTACCAAAAATGTTTAATTTTTATTTAGTCAAATGTATCACTCTTCTTTTGTGGCTTTTAGGTTTTAGTTTTAGGTTTTTCTGGGGGGTTGTTTTGGGTTTTTTTGGCTGCTGTCTGGATTGGGGATCTGAACCCTTGACATTGGTGTTATCAGCACCACACTCTTACCAAATGAGCTAACTGGCTAGCCCAGCATTTAGGTTTTAGAAAGGACTTACTTAGAAAGTCCTTCCCCCATTGCAAGATTGGAAAGATATACATATTTTCTTACAGGATGTTTATAGCTTTTTAAAAATACATTTTTATTTTTTAGAGCAATTTTAGGTTCATAGCAAAATTGAGTGGAGGGTGTGGAGATTTCCTATGAATCCCCACACATACATAACCTCCTTCATTATCAACATCCCCCACCAGAGTGGTACATTTGTTATAATTGATGAAACTGTGTTGATACATCATTATCACCCAAACTCCATAGTTTATATTAAGGTTCAATTTTGGTGTTGTTTATTCTGTCAGTTTAGGCAAATGTATACTGGTATGTATCCATCATTAGAGTACACAGAATATTTTCACTGCCCTAAAAATTCTCTATGCTCCACCTCTCCATCCCTCCTGCCTCCCTTCCTCTGACACCACTGATCTTTTTACTCTTTCCATACTTCTGCCTTTTCCAGAATATCATAGAATTAGAATCATACAGTAGGTAGCATTAAGATTGGCTATTTTCTCTTAGTAGTATCAAAAGAAGTACAGAAAGGAGCGTGTGAACAGGACAGCAAATGATCTCAGTGTTCCCTACTAAACAATCAGAACATTTTTGCTGTTTTCAGTGTGTGCTGTTTTTAGCACGTATAGTTCTGATCTTGTGCACTTAAAGCTTTTGCCCTTTGTGCACTCCCTGTTCTTTTTTTTTTAAAAAGATGACCGGTAAGGAGGTCTTAACTCTTGACTTAGTGTTGTCAGCACCATACTCTCCCAAATGAGCTAACCAGCCATCTTTATATAGGGATCCAAACCCGTGGCCTTGGTGTTACCAGCACCACACTCTCCCAAGTGAGCCACGGGCTCCCCCTGTGCACTCCCTATTCTAATCAGCCTCCTGTGTTTCCACAAATATGCATTTCAGTTTCCTCCATGTCTTCTCATAGCTTGGTAGCTAGTACCGAATAATATTTCATTGTCTGGATGTACCAGAGTTTGTTTATTCATTCACCTACTGAAAGGCATCTTGTTTGCTTCCAAGTTTTGGTAATTACAAATAAAGCTGCTATAAATAATAAAGCTGCTGCAGGTTTTTATGTGGACATAAGTTTTCAGCTCCTTTGGGTAAACACCAAGGAGTGTGATTGATAGATAGTTTGATAAGAGGGTGTTCAGTTTCATATGAAACCACCAAATTGTTTTCCAAAGTGGCTGTATGATTTTGTATTCCTACCAGCAAAGAATGAAAGTTTCACATTTTGTCAGCATTTGGTGGTGGTGTGGTATTTCATTGCTTTTTTAACTTGCATTTCCCTAATGACATGTGATGTGGAGCATATTATATATATATATATTTGCCATCTGTATATTTTCTTTGGTGAGGTGTCTGTTAATGTCTTTGGCCTATTTATTAATTGGTTTATCTTCTTATTGTTGAACTATAAGAGTTCTTTGTATATTTTGAGTAAAAGCCCTTATCAGGTGTTACTGTTGCAAATATTTTCTCTTGACAGCATCTTTCACAGAGCAGAATTTTAAATTTTAAGGAAGTCCAGCTTATCAATTATTTCTTTCATGGATAGTGCCTTTGGTGTTGTATCTAAAAAGTCATTGTCAAACACAAAATCATCTAGGTGTTCTCTGTTATCTTCTAGGAGTTTTATGCTTTTGCATTTTACATTTAGGTCTGTGATCCATTTTGAGTAATTTTTTTTTTTTTTTTTTTTAAATAAGATGACTGGTAAGGGGATCTTAACCCTTGACTTGGTGTTGACAGTACCACACTCTCCCGAGTAAGCCATGGGCCAGCCCAATTTTGAGTTGATTCTTGTACAGAGTATAAGATCTATGGCTAGACTCTTTTTTTTTTTTTTTTGCATGTGGATGTCCAGTTGTTCCAACATCATTTGTTAACAAGACTGTCTTTATTGTATTGTCTTTGTTAAAAATCACTTGAGTGTATTTTCATGGGTCTATTTCTGGGCTCTCTACTTTGTTCCATTGATCTGTCTGTCTTTTCTTATGCCAGTACCAAACTGTCTTGATTACTGTAGCTTTATAGTATGAGGATACTTCAAAAAGTTTGTGGAAAAATAGAATTAAAAGATAATGTGAATCTTCACATGAACTTTTTGAAGATGCTCATTATGTCTTAATGTCAGGTAATTTTAGTCCTCTAACATTGTCCTTCTTCAATATTGTGTTGGCTCTTCTGGATCTTTTCGCCTCTTTATAAAAACTTTAGAATCAGTTTGTTGATATCTACAAAAGAATTTGCTGGGATTTTAATTGGGATTGCACTGAATATATAGAACAAGTTGGGAAGAGCTGACATCTTAAGAACATAGAATATCTCTCCGTTAACTTAGTTCTTCTTTGATTTCTTTCATCGGAGTTTTATAGTTTTCCTCACATGCATCTTAAACATATTTTGTTAGATTTATACCTGAGTATTTTATATTTTGGGGTGCTAATGTAAATTGTGTTTTAATTTCAAATACTACATGTTCATTGTTGGTGTATAGGAAAGTGATTGACTTTTGTATATTAACCTTGTATCCTGCAACCTTGTAATCACTGGTTCCAAGAATTTTTTTGTTGTTGATTCTTTTGGATTTTCTATATAGATGATTATGTCATCTGCAAACAAAGACGGTTTTATTTCTTCCTTTTCAATCTAAATACTTTTTATTCTTTTTATTGTCATATTGCATTAGTTAGGACTTCTAGTATGATGTTGAAAGCAGTGGTGAGAGGGGGCATTCTTTCTTTGTTCTTGATATTAGTGGGACAGCTTCAAGTTTCTCACCATTAAGTATGACATTAGCTGTAGGTTTTTTTGTAGGTACTGCTTATCAAATTGAGTTGAGGAAGTTCCCTTCTACTTCTGTTTTACTGAGAGTTTTGTAATGAATGGGTGTTGGAATTTGTTAAATGTTTTTTGTGCATCTCTTGGTATTATCATGTGATTTTTCTTCTTTAGCATGTTGAAGTGATGGGTTACAATAACTGATTTTCAGTGTTGAACCGGCCTTGCATGTCAGGAATAAATTCTGCTTGGTCAAGGTGTATAATTCTTTTTATACATGGTTGGATTCGATTTGCTGATGTTTTGTTGAGGATTTTTTGCATCTATGTTTATGAGATATATTGGTCGGAAGTTTTCTTTTCCTGTAATGTCTTTGTCCAGTTTTGGTATTGGGGTAGTTGCTGGCCTCATAGAATGAGTTAGGAGCTATTCCGTTTGCTTCTCTCTTCTGAAAGAGATTGTAGAGAATTGCTTTAATTTCTTTCTTAACTGTTTGGTAGAATTCACCAGCAAACCCATCTGAGCCTGGTGCTTTCTGTTTGGGGAAGGTATTAATTATCGATTCCATTTCTTTAATAGATACAGGTGTATTCAGATTGTCTACTTGTATGAGTTTTGGCAGATTGTGTTTTTCATGGAATTGGTTCATTTATCTAGGTTATCAAATTTGTGGATGTAGAGTTGCTCATAGCATTTATTATCTTTTTAGTGTCCATGGGATCTGGTGATGCCTCCTTTTTCATTTCTGATATTAGTAATTTGTGTCCTCTTTTTTCTTAGCTTGACTATATGTAGGTTTATTGATTTGATTGATTTTTTTTTTTACCCAAAGAACCAGCTTTTGGTTTTGTGATTTTTCTCTACTGATTTCCTGTTTTCAGTTTCATTGATTTCTGTTCTAATTTTCATTATTTCTTTTCTTTGCTTACTTTGGATTTAATTTGCTGTTTTTAGTTTTCTAAGGTGAAAGCTTACTGATTTTAGATTTTTATTCTTTTCTAATATATACATCAAGTGCTATACATTTCCCTCTGAGCACTGGTTTCATTGCATCCCACAAATTTTGGTAAGTTTTTATTTTCACGTAGTTCAAAATATTTTTATATTTCTCTTGAGATTTCTTCTTCGACCCATGTGTTATTTAGAAATTTGTTGTTTAATCTGAGAGTATTTTGGGATTTTTTAGCTATCTTTTTGTTTTGATTTCTAGTTTACGTCTGTTGTGGTCTGAGAGCAGATACTGTGTGATATCTGCACTTTTGAATTTGTTAAGGTGTGTTTTATGTCCCATCATGTGTCTCTACTTGTGAGTGTTCCATAAGAGCTTGAGAAGAATATGTACTCTGCTGTTGTTGAATGATGTAGTCTATTGATATCAATTATATGAAGTTAATTGATGGGGTCGTTGAGTTGAACTGTGTTCTTACTGATTTTCTGTCTATTGGATCTTCCATTTCTGATAGAGGTGTGTTTGTCTTCAACTGTAATAGATGATTCATTTGTTTCTCCTTGCAGTTATATCAGTTTTTACCTCAAGTATTTTGGTGCTCTGTTGCTAGGTGTGTTAAAGGATTGAGAATGGTCATTTTTTTTCCTTGGAGAACTGATCCCTTTATCATTATCTTATGGCTATCTTTATTCTTGATAACTTTCCTTTCTCTGCAGTCTGCTCTCTCTGAAATTAATAAAACTAATCCTACTTTCTTTGGTTAATGTTAGCATTGCATACCTTTTTCATTCATTTATTTTAATGTATAAATGTCTTTATATTAAAGGGTTTTTCTTGTAGACAACATATAGTTGTCTATTTTTTTATGATCCATTCTGACAATATTCATCCTTTAATTGGTGCACATAGATCATTCACCGTCAAAGTGATTGTTGATATACTTGGATTAATATCTACCATATTTGTTACAGTTTGCCATTTGTTCCTCTTGTCCTTTGTTCCTATTTTTGTCTTTTACTTTTTTTCTGTCTTGTGGTTTTGAGCATTTTATATGATTCCATTTCCCCTCTTTTTTTTACCATATCAATTATACTTCTTTTTTCACTTTTTTTTTTTTTTTTTTTTTTTTTTTTTTTTT
>NW_007731579.1:55397-92592 GCF_000696425.1 Galeopterus variegatus
ATTTTGTTCTTTTCCTTTTTTTCTGTCTTGTGTTTTTGGGCATTTTATATGATTCCATTTCCCCTCTTTTTTTTTTCCATATCAATTATACTTTTTTTTTCCCTTTTTTTTTTTTTTTTTTTTTTTGTCTTTTTTCCGTGTCCGGCAACGGATCGCAACCCTCAGTGTTGCCCCCGTACCGGACTGGGGACCGGCAACGGGATCGCAAGCCTCGGCATTGCTCCCGCGCCTCGCTCAGCCAGTGAGCGGGAGCCGGTCTGTATGTGGGATCCGAACCCTCGGACGGGAGCGCCGCCGCGCTTCCCAAGCGGCGCACTATCCAGTGCGCCACCGGGCCGGCCCTTTTTTCACTTTTTTACTGGATTCCCTATACAGGGTTTGCAGTATACGTTTACAACTAATTCATGTCCACTTTCAGATAATACTGTACTACTTCATGAGTAGAACCACATACCATATTATAACAAAATAATTCTGATTCCTTCCTCCTGTCCCTTGTATCACTGCTGTCATTTATTTTACTTATTATGCATAAGCATACATAAGTGTACACACACACACACACACACACACAGTGAAGTACATTGTTGCTTTTATTTTGAATGAACTGTTATGTTAGATCAATCAAGAAAAAGAAAAATAGGTTTTAATTTTACTTTCACTTCTTCTCTGATGTTCTTCCCTTCTTTATGTAGATCCTGTATTTCTGACCTATATTAATTTTGTCTCTAAAGAACTTTCAAAAAATATTTCTGGCAAGGCAGGTATACTAGGAACAAAATCCCTCAATTTTTGTTTGTCTGAGAAAATTTTTATTTCTCCTTCACTACTGAAGGATAATTTCAAAGGATACAGAATTGTGGGTTAGTGGTTTTTTTCTCTCAACACTTAAATATTTCACTTCATCCTCTTGCTTGCATGGTTTCTGAGGAGAAATCAGATGTAATTCTTACCTTTCCTTCTGTATAGCTCGGTGTTTTTTTCTTCTGGCTTCATTTAGCCTTTTTTGTTTTTTTGTTTTTGTCTTTGATTTTCTGTAGTCTGAGTATGATATGCCTAGGTATAGTTTTTTTGGCATTTATTCTGCTTGGTGTTCTGTGAGCATCCTGGATCTGTGGTTTGGTGTCTGACATTAATTTCGGGACTTTCTCAGTTTTAAATATTAATATTGTTTTAAATATTTCTTCTGTTCCTTTCTGTTTGTTCCTTCTGTAATTTCCATTACACATACGTCACTCCTTTTGTAGTTATCCTACGATTCTTGGATATTCTGGGAGGTTTTATTAGTCTCTTTTCTCTTTGCTTTTCAGTTTTGCAGGTTTCTATTGAGATACGCTGAAGCTCAGAGATTCTTTTCCCAGTTGTGTCCAGTCCGCTAGTAAGTTCATCAAATCATTCTTCATTTTTGTTAGTGTTTTTGCATCTTTAGCCTTTCTTTGTGGTTCTTTCTTAGGATTTCCATCTGTCTGCTTACATTGCCTATCTGTTCTTTCATGCTGTTGTCTGTGTTATCCATTAGAGCCCTTAGTATATTATAGTTGTTTTTAGTTTTTGGTCTGATCATTTGAATGTCTCTGCCGTATCTGAATCTCGTTCTAATGCTTCTCTGTCTCTTCAGACTGTTTTTTTGCCTTTTAGCATGTCTTGTAATTTTTTTTTTTTTCTGATAGACATACATATTGTATTGGGTTAAAGAAGCTGGTTTAAATAGGCTTTTTCTTTTTAATGTGGTGGTAAGGTGTGTGGGGAGCGGCAGCTTTCTGTAGTGCTATGATTAGGTGTCAGTCTTTCATGAGCCTGTGCCTCTGGACTGTGAACTTCACTGGTGTTTCTCAGTTTCCCCCACCCTTAGGTGGAACAGGATGGATAGAGTGGCCAAGGGTTAGGTATTTTTGTTTGCACAGGTTAGTTAGGCTCTGAAAAAAATACCCCAGTAGGTTAGGCTTTGGTATAATAGTTTCTCTTGAGGACAGACTTTCTAAAGAACAGAAACTCTGGTGTATTTCAAGATTTTTTTCCCCTTCCCACTGCTGGAAGCATGGGGGAATTTTTCTCTGTTATTCAGGGTGAAAACCTGGTGAGCTGCTGGAGGTAAAACTCACAAATGTGCGTATGTCGTTCAGCCAGCGAGCGGGAACCGGTCTGCATGTGGGATCCGAACCCTCGGCGGGAGCGCCGCTGCGCTCCCAAGCGGCGCACTGTAGCAGTGCGCCACCGGGCCGGCCCGCACCCTGACTTTTCTGGCTGCTGTCAAAGTGTCTGACTACTAACTTGCCTATATCTGGGAGTTGACAGAGTCTGGCATTTGCTAGTCTCCTGGGTTCTATAGAAAACAAATTGATGGTTTTGAATGGCTGTGCAGTCTCTTCCTGCAACTCCTCACCCTGGTTCACTCCAGCAGTAAAGCCCAGCTTCCAGTTTCTCCCTTCAAAGAATTAGACTGTACATTTAGTGCCTTGGCTTATCCAACTACTACCTGAGGATCTGGTTTCTAACTCATCTGTCTCTGGAAGCTAACACGGCAGTCAATCACTAGTCCCTTGGGAATTTGAATGGTTATGTGAGCACTTTCTGCACTTTCTCCCCCAGCTTCCTCTTATGATAAAACCAAGGCTCTAACTTCTCCTTAGAAGGAGTTAGACTACACATCTAGCCCCCTAACTTTTCTGGCTGCTCCCAAAGGAACTGACCTCTAACCCACCTGCATCCAAGTGTTGATGGGACCTGGAGTTTGCTAGGCCTCTGGTGGCAAAAGAGAACAAAGCAATGCTTTGAAAGAGTGTCTGAACAAATCTGCAGACATTTGCTACAGTTCTCCTCCCTGGCCCTGTGTGTAACAAGTGGGTGATAAACTCGAATTCCCAGCTTCTCCCTGAGAGAAGGAATTGAGCCACACATCTAACACTCCAACTTTTTCAACTAGTAGTTGAAGGACGGGTTCCTCTGTCTCCTGTTTCAGGGCACTTACAGGAGTTGGCATACTCTAGTCTCCTAGGAGCCACTAAGAATAAAGACGGCAGTTTGTATGACACAAAGCTTTGAGAAGCACCTAGAAGCTCTGGCCAGGCTAATTGGTGATGTTCATCTCCTGTGTTAGGCCAGTCTGCAAAGACTGGGATTGGTGGCTGTTTTACCCAATGCACAGAAACCAACACAGACAGTTAAGGAAAAAATGAAACTGGAAAATATGTTCCAAATAAAAGAACAGTGTAAATCTCCAGAAACAGACCCTAATGAAACAGAGATATGTGATTTACCCTACCAAGAATTCAAAATAATGGTCATAAAATACACACTGACGTCAAGAGAGCAATGCATGAGCAAAGTGAGAATTTCAACAAAAAGGAAATAGAAAGTACCAAATAGAAATCATAGAGCTGAAGAGTACAATGACTGAAATGAGAAATTCAGTAGAGGGGTCCAACAGCAAACAGGATCAACAGGAAGAAAGGGTTAGGAAAATCAAAGGCAGCACACTGGAAATCATTCACTCAGGATCAAAAAGAAAAGAGTGAAAAAGAGTGAAAATACCTAAAGGACTAATGGGACACCACCAAGCAGACAAATATACACATTATGGGAGTTTCAAAAGGAGAAAAGAGAAAAGAGTCAGAAGGCTTATTCAAAGAAATAATGGCTGAAAACTTTACAAAACTGGGAATAGATATCCAGATCCAAGAAACTCAGAGAACACCAAAGAGACCCACACTGAAACACAGTATAATCAAATTGCAAAATTGAGAGAATTTTGAAGCAGCAAGAGAAAAGTAATGTATGGTGTACAAGGGAACTGCCATAGACTATAAGCAATTTTTTTTTTTTTAGAAGAACCCTTACATGCCAGAAGGGAGTGAGACCCTATATTCAAATTACTGAAAGAAAAAAACTTCCAGCCAAGAATACTTTATGTGACAAACCTGTTCTTCAAAAATGAAAGGGAGGTAAAGACTTTCTCAGACAACAAAAGTTGAGGGACTTCTTCACCACTAGACTTGCCTTACAAGAAATGCTGAAGAGAGTTCTTCAAG
This sequence comes from Galeopterus variegatus, assembly GCF_000696425.1. Classification (NCBI taxonomy): domain Eukaryota; kingdom Metazoa; phylum Chordata; class Mammalia; order Dermoptera; family Cynocephalidae; genus Galeopterus; species Galeopterus variegatus. The sequence continues at coordinate 59,426 of NW_007731579.1, forward strand.
TTGCAACAAAAGGACACTAAATAGCAACACGAAAGCATGAGAAAGTATGAAATTCATTGGTAAAGGTAAATATATAACCAAAAATATTATTATAACAGTGGTAGGTAAATCACTTAATTTAAATATAAAACTTAAATGACAAATGTATTATAATTTATATTATGTGCATGGATACACAATATGAACAAATGTTAAAAGGAGAAGTAAAAGTGTAGAGTTTTTATAAACGCAAGTGAAATTAAGTTGTTTATGAGTTAAAATAGACTGTTAGAACAGTAAGATATTTTAAGCAAGTCCTATGGTAACTGCAAGGAAAATATCTCTGGTTATTACACAAAAGAAGAAGAAAAAGTAAACAAAGCTTATCAGTATAAAAAAAGAATGAAACACAAAGAAGACAGCACGAGAGAAAAAGAGGGACAGAAAACAATTAAAATGGCAATAGTAAATTTTTCACTATCAATAATTACTTTAAATGTAAAGGGGTTAAACATTCCAATCACTGTTTAACTTTGTAATCTTGGGCAAGTTGCTTTGAAATCTTTGAGCCCAGACAATAACGGTGGTGATAGTAATGTAAAGCTTATCGTGTTGTGATGGTGAGGATTGAAGTGGGAAACCCTCACTAAGTGATAGCAGTTGTTGCTACCATTGTTCTTTTTTATTTTCCTTTTAATCTATCTATCTATCTATCTATCTATCTATCTATCTATCTATCTATCTATCCATCTACCTACCTACCTACCTCCCTACCTACCTACCTACCTACCTTTTTAACTAAAAGTTGACCAGTAAGGGCATCTTAACCCTTGGCTTGGTGTTGTCAGTACCATGCTCTCCTGAGTGAGCCACAGGCCAGCCCTTTACTTTCTTTTTTAAATTGTAAAGAAAACTTGCAGTTTCTTTGATGCCTGGGAAATTGTATTTTTCACTTAATATTATGTCAATATTTTTTACCCGTACTTTGAGAATTTGCATAGTGATTTATAGGCATTTGAGGTTTTAACTATGGTTTTCAACCCCCTTCTCCATTTTCTCATGCGAATCACTGATATTGATAACATTTTTCTTTTTCATAATGTTTTCTGTTGTAAGCAGAATTTTTTAGAAGTTTTTTTTTTTTTTTAAATCCTAAAATGTAGTGTATACATCCTTAGTTTCTTTATCTAGGTTTCCCACCACTTTTAAATTCTGACTAAGAGTCAGGATCAGTATATCATAAACATATACCTGAATATTATTACTTTGATTTTTTTTTTTTTAAAGAAAACTGTTAAAAAAGCAATCTTTTCACTATTACTCTCCTTCTTTTTGGTTTCTGTGATGGCGTAACATACCAATACCATGCCTGCTCTATACTCAAGTAGATTGTATGAACAGTTAGGATGTCCTTTTTTGGCAAACTGTTAAGTCTGAAGGAATGAGGTATAATAAAAAATGAAATTTTTTTGTGGAGGAGTTTCATCCAGAAGGAAAAGTAAAATTGGTTTTAAAATTCATGAAAGATGTGTTTAAATCTCTATTGTTTTATATTCTACTGTAGCATAAAAATTTCTCATAAGATGTGATCAAGTTAACTTATGAAAAAATATCTTCATCCCTTAATTAACTTCATAAATGCCACTAAAATCAACTCTGCCCTGCATTACATATAGTAATGTTAGTTGTGGACGGATCTCAGTCTGAACAATGGAAGTGATGATGGTGGTGGTAATTACAAACTCATTTTTATCTACTCTAAGCCATTTTTTTAATACATTGAAACTTTGGGTTTAATCCTTTCTTGTTGCTTTGCCTTGCACAGGGTGACGGAGATGCAAAAAGGATTACTCAAAGCCCATCTCTTCTGAGCAGTGAGACACCCCGAAGGGGTTAACTTCCCAGAACCATCAAGAGAGAGGCATTCCTCCTTGGGAAGTTAACCCTGAACTGGGGTTCTGTCTCAGTATTTATGCTCCAGGCCAGAAAGTTACATAAAAAGAGCATTGGCGGAGTTATGGTTAAGTATAGTTTAACAATAGAAGCTGGTAACATCAGTGAAATAACAACGTGATGTTCCATAATGCAATTTGAAAAAGGTTAAGTTGATCCCCCAACAAAAGCTTGTTCTTAGCAAATACTGTGTTTTCCTACAGCAATTTCCTCAGTGTTTTTACATAACAATAAAGCAACTTTCTTAACATATCAATCAGTAGGTTAACCTGCTCCAAGGACGTCTGTCCTTGAGAGCCAGCAACTTTGCTGTGTTACAATTCAATATCCACAACAGAGACTTTAGCCTGGGGAAAGTTTCCTGTCTTTTGCAAGCTTAACATTTCTATATGTAATTTTAAAAAGTTAGGTTAAACCTGAAACTACAGGGCTTTGGAAACTAGACCCTGTGAAATACATTTGCTTTACAAATGTTAGTATACTCCACACTTTCTCCTTTGAGTTTCTGCAGTTAAGAAAAGAAAGATGTTTGTGGCAATGTTGATGCCACTTGCCCTTTTACATTCACATGCCGAGAAAACATTAGTAAATTATTTTGGCCAGTTTCCATGCTCTTGCTAGTCAAGTGTTGCTTTGTGGTAAAAGGTAGATAGATGTGTGGATTACTTTCCATTCTCATTTCCAAAGATAATTTTGCATTTCCTAAGTAATATTTTTATGTTACAACTTGACTACTTTTCATCTTCTCCTGAATTTGTAACCCTCATCTGATGGATTGTTTTCTTACTTCTCTATTGAATCTAAGGTAACTTTCTACATATTAGATCCAAGTCAACCTTAATTCGACATACCACTCTTAAATTATCTAATTTTTCTTTTTCCTTCCCAAGTATCACCACTTTCTTAGCTTTTTTTCTTTTTAACCTCAGTTTTCCCCTTAGCATTTAGCTTTCTTTTGGAGACCATTATTCATAAGAAAGAACAATCTGCTTGCCAATAAAATCTTACTGGAATGGCAGTAGAATTGAGATGTATGTAGTGGGGAGTTAGCTAGGCCTACTCACAAATGAAGTGACTCTCTTTATACCAGCCTCTTGGTACTTGAGTACAGATTAATGACTCAGCAAAATTATAAAATTGCTACATACCACAGGCTTTATAGTGGGGAGTTAGCTAGGCCTACTCACAAATGAAGTGACTCTCTTTATACCAGCCTCTCGGTACTTGAGTACAGATTAATGACTCAGCAAAATTATAAAATTGCTACATACCACAGGCTTTTACATTTCTTCACATGTAGGCAAAGCAGACCATATTAAATTTAGGAATGCCTCTGGTCTTTCTCTTGGCAAAAATAGTCTATGTTTCTTATGTTTCAGTAATAGAGACTAACATCTGTTATGCATTATAGGGACAAAAACCCTATAGGACAGTTGAAGGAAATTGATGGTAATGATAAATGATAAATACTTCTTGTCTTACTAATGAGGTATTATCAGAGTCCAAGTATTTATTGTGTAATTACACACACGAAAGAGTTGAACTTTGAGAAGACTCTAGTTAATGGAGGTAGATCACCCTCCCTCTCTTTCTTACTTAGTAGTAAACCTTGAAGATTTAAAATTTAAGTCAAATTCCTTTCATCTTAGTGTTGATTATTTTACTGAGGTATTTGGTTTACTTTATTATTTGCTAGCTCTCATATTGCTTTGTATTTTAACTTTTGCATATCATTTTTTTGTTGTTTTAGGGTTTTTTCCCCCAAATTAATACTTTGTTTTTTATAACAGATTTGATTTTGTGGAAAATTCAGCAGATAGTACAGAGAGTTACCGTATATCCACCTCATCCTCCCCAATACAGTTTCCCCTATTACTGACATCTTGTCTTAGTGTGGTACATTTGATACAGTTAATGAACCAATAGTGATACATTTTTATTAATTAAAATCCATAGTTTATATTAGGGTTTACTTTGTTTTATACAGTTCTGTGGGTTTTGACAATGTATAATGTTGTATATCTCCACCATTACATTATACAGAATAACTTCACTGCCCTAAAATTCCCTGTGCTCTACCTATTCATCCCTCATATGCTGCAGCCTTGCTAAGATCACTTATTAGTTCAAGGGATTATTTTGTTTATCCTTTGGGATTTTCTACATAGATAATCATGTCATCTCTGAACAAAATTTTATTTCTTTCTCTGCAATCTGTATACCTATTACTTTCTTTTCTTATTGTATTTAGCTAAGACTTCCAGTAAAATGTTCAATAGGAATTGCAAGGGGTCGGGCATCCTCTCCTTGTTTCCATCTTAGTGGAGGGTATCTTCTTTCTCACCATTAAGTATGATGATAACTATAGTTTTTGAAGATGTTCTTTATCAAGTAAAGTTCCCCTTTCTTCCTACTTTGCTGAGAGTTTTTGTCATGAATGGGTGTTGTATTTTGTCAAATTTTTTCTCCATTATGATGATATAATTCTTCTATCGATGTGATAGATTACATTAATTGATTTCAAATGTTGAAGTAGCCTTACATAACAGGAATAAGTCCTTTAAAGTTTATTTGTGTGTGACAAAAAGTTTAAATACAATACCTGCTAGACTGAAGTTTCACACAGTTCAGACACATCTGTATCACTGGATGACCATATTCTCTAGGGAGCCTGTTTGTAAATGGAACATGTGTTAATATTGAAAAACTATAAAATAATCTATTTTATGGAAAGGAAGTTGATTAATGTTCATACATACTAAATGTGGCTCCTTTACTCCAGTTTATTTTAATGAATCATAGAACTCTTGGAGAAACATTTACAAATCTATAACTATTTTGGGGGGTTGGAGAATTTGTTTTTGTTTAGTGCTGAGAAATTACAGTGCTTATATAAACAAGGTTTTAATAATACATTGAAAATACAATACTGAATTTTAATCATTGTCAAAGCAATTCATTCTATTTGTTAGTATTGACTTAATTTATATTCTACAGCTATTTGAAATAACAGATTAAAAGTATAAAGTGTTCAGAAGTAACAAGTCATTCTTGATTCTTTATCATTAGCATGTTGGAATTAGCTTTTTGCCATCTAAAATTTTAATATACTTTGAATAAGTTTATGAAAAAACTTTGAAACATGACGTTTTTATAATCTAGCAATAAATGAAGCTATAATCTAGCAATAAATGAAGCTATAATCTAGCTTTGAAAATAGTTATTTTGCATTTATAGGGTAGCTTCTCTCTTAACTTGCTTCACTTTTAAGCAGGATGAAAAGCATACATTGAATGACAAACATAAGTATTTGATTAGTGTTTTATAATAAATGAGGAATGAGCCTTTTTTTTTTTTTTTTTTCCTATTCTGCAGTCCCCAAAGCTCCAGAGATAGATCCAGGAGAGTGTTTGGTGGCTGACAACTCTGTAACAGTAGCTTGGAGAATGCCAGAAGAAGATAATAAAATTGACCATTTTATACTGGAATATAGGAAAACTAATTTTGATGGCCTTCCACGTGTAAAGGATGAGCGATGCTGGGAGATAATTGATAATATTAAGAGTACTGAATATACACTAGCAGGTAAAATGACTGCATTTTAGAAATCTCAGAGAATAAATGTAATTATAAAATATGTTTTCAGTTACTTTAAAGGATAAAGTTATTAAGTTTCTTTAGCCAAACTGACTTTTTAGATATTCGTTATGGAAGTGAATTTCGCTTAAGACATTAAGGAAACCTTTGTTTTAATTACCTCTGGACATTTGCAGCCTGGCAAAACAGAATGTATATAAAACATATGAAGGGATGTTCTGGAAACAGTATTTCAGAGTAACATTTAATTTTTACCTTGGCTTTTACCTTAGTATTAGCTTCACATTAATATTTAAAGTAGAGGTGTAACTAGGTATTAGAAATTTGTGTTGCGGGCCGGACCGGTGGCGCACTGCTACAGTGTGCCGTTTGGGAAGCGTGGCGGCGCTCCCGCCGAGGGTTCGGATCCCACATACAGACCGGCCGCTCACTGGCTGAGCGAGGAGCGGGGGCAACACCGAGGGTTGCGATCCCGTTGCCGGTCCTGGTCCGGTATGGGCGCGACACTGAGGGTTGCGATCCGTTGCCAGTCACGAAAAAAGACAAAAAAAAAGACAAAAAAAAAAAAAAGAAATTTGTGTTGGACTTTTGAATGCCTTTGAAAAGATGTCTCACTGTATAGGGAACTTTGGAGATTTGAAATGGCCAAACATAGTCTGAGTTGTTCCATGCTTGTTATGCATGAGCAGTAACATTAGGAGCTACCATTATTGAGCAATGAGTATTTGTCAGGAGCTGGGCTCAAGTGTGTTATGTATAGTACTTCTTAATCAGTACAATATATCCATTTAGTGTCTACAATAATTATGAAGTTGGCTTTATCATTTCTGTTTTACAGATAGAAAACTGAGGCTTAGTCAGGGGTTGTTGAAGTTTCCATAGCTAGAAGTTTTTGGACTGAGGTTTTATTTTAGACTAAACTTCAGAGTATTTGTTATTAATGGCATGTTTCACTTCCTCTTTAAATTCATTTTTCACAGAAAAAGACGATGTTTCATAAGTATAAAAATTCTTTAAGGTATCTACTTTTCAGAAACTGAATATGTTATTTTAAATGATGGCATCTGTCCTTGAATGAAATACTACTTTTACTGAGAGTTGAAAAGGGTGTCTTTTTGTAACCAGGTTAATAAAAAAGTTTATAAACTGTATATTTCATTTCTTTCGAAGAATATAATAGATGAATCATGGGTTTTCTTATTTCAAGCATTATTTCCCTTTTAACATAAATTCATACTCTTTCTAAATAGAGGTACTTCCAAAGAGGAAAAAAAATGTCTGTTTGAAAGTTCATACTCAGGGCTGACCAGTTATTCTCAGTTGGTTAGAGCATGATATTATATAACATCAAGGTCAAGGGTTTAGATCCCCATACCAGTCGGCCACCAAAAAAAAAAAAGTTGATACTGCTACTTTTGGGGATGGAGTCCTTTACTTTTCATGTCTGAAAACCTTTCTTATTTTTACAGGTTTAAAATTTGATTCAAAGTACATGAATTTCAGAGTACGAGCTTGTAACAAGGCTGTGGCTGGAGAGTATTCTGATCCGGTGACTCTAGAGACCAAAGGTAAAATCAGTAGCTATTTGTACATAATAAGACAAAAGTTAACACCTGAAGTTATTCAAGACTTTGTGATAGGAAATATTTTATTCCTTCCCCCCTTCTGGCTTTCCCAACAGTAGGAATTACAAGATGGGGGAAAATAGGACTATAGTAGTGGGTTTCCTTTATGGCTGTATTCATGTGGGTAAAATAGACTGAGGTGATGGTGTTACATTCTCTGGTGTGTGTTTACAACATGCATAAGCATCGCTGAGATTTGCCCAGAGTTTTCCCAGAGAATGGATTACGAAACAATAATAGGGAAGTACCTGTTTAGTTCAGGTCTCTTCTGTTTTCCTGAATCTTTTTGCAGTAATTAACATTTATGTGGTTTATTAATGTTTACAAAGCACTGTCACATCTCTTTATTTGATCATTAAAATCATCTTGAGAGATCAGTAGACTAGGTATTATTGATATCCATATTGATTAAGAAAGTGAAGTTCAAATATGTTAAATGACTTGCCCACAATCCTCAGATCTAGCTTAGAAAGGTGTCGATAAGAATCTCTTTCCAAGTTCTGTCCTAGCCCTCATCATAGGCCTGGAACCTAGGTTATTGTGGCCTCTGAGAGCAATTTGGATTTAGTTAAAACTGACCAGAATAACATATTTGAAGGGAGAAGATTATTAGGTATTTACCAATTTGAAGGCCATAATGCTAGAGATCTTCCCAGAATCAGACTCTACACATTGTTTACTTCCAGAATCAGACACTACACATTGTTGTAGGTAATTGTAAATTAGGGTGTTCCATTGACCACTAGTTCATATAGCATTTGAATAGATTTGCATTCTAGATTTCATATGATTTAGAGGATGATATAAAAATATTAGAATAAAAAATATGAGGCACATAAGTTATTGATGAGACAGACTCAGAAAAATAGGTTTGCATCACAAAGGTCTAAATTAACTTGAAGTAATTTGGATTAGCAAATGTTTTTATTTAAATAACTTAGCTGAGAAATGCAATTACATTGAATTCCTTGTTATCAAACCGAGATGTTAATGTGGGGTTTTTTTTTAAGAGACTTTTATTGTTTCAAAGTATAGTCATATTTGCAGGCAGATAATATTTTCTACATAACTTGAACTCTTTTTAGCCCCTGTCAGGTAAAATTGCATTACTATTACTATTATTCTCCTTCAAGAGCATTGTATCTTTTTTATTTTGTTCCTTTTCATCTACCTTTATATTCAGTGACCAAACTTAGACTTAAATGTGGTGACTTGTGCATTTCTGTGCAAATTCCATAGGTTTAAGGAAATTAATAACTGGCGTGTGGTTTCCTTAGAACTGGACTGGCTGCTTCTTTTTTTTTTTTCCTTTTTGTCTTTTTTCGTGACCGGTAACGGGATCACAACCCTCGGTGTCGCGCCCACACCACGCTCAACCAGTGAGCGGACTGGTCTCTATATGGGATCCGAACCCTCGGCGGGAGCGCTGCCGCGCTCCCAAGCGCCGCACTCCACTGAGTGCGCCACCGGGCCGGCCCATGGCTGCTTCTGTTAGTATCTGGATCTTACCAGTCAAACTCTTGGTCTTAGGATTTGTAGAGAGAGATTTTAGTCCTTTTGAGTGTTTTTCACAGTTGAATCAACCCCCTGGGGTGGGAATAGACTGAAACTCAACCCTGAGACCCATTAAACAGTGATCTGACCTTCAGGAAATCCTAGAATAAAATTTTTCTCTCACATGGCTATGGGTCACAGATTTTCCAGGGTTATTCCATATCATTGGCATAGCTTCTGAGAGCAAGAGCTCCATAGGAAAAGTCCAGATTTTTAAAAGTAGTATGTTGAACAATTGTTTACTAATTTGTTTGGCTTGCTGCATCCCTTTTTGACCAAGAAGAACTGGAGGTAAAGAAAGAGAGATGAAGGTTAAATAGTTGAGGCCTACCAGAATTTCATATCCTGCACCACTTATGGTCCTTGGTATGGAAAATAGTGAACATTGCTTAATTCTGTCCCTCCAATGTATGTTGCAATGTTTCTTATGGCATTGAAATTGTCAAAAGTGATGAGTAATCTAAGTTTTTAGGACCAGATTTTTTATGGTATATTATCCTTTACTTCTTTGTGAAGATAAATGTTATTATATCAAAAAATCACAAACTACTCTCCAACCTCTAATTATAGTGGCTATGATATATAATTTTATAGTACCAAGAAAGCAGCCACTAACACAAATTAAATATATGAAACATACCAGTATTCTGATTTTTGGTACCTTGTCTTCACAGAGTTTTAAAGATATTAAAACTAATAAAACTAATATCTAGCTCTATTACAGGGCTTATACAAGAGATAGGATCTTCCTTTTGAGGCCAGTCTTTTTTTTTTTTTTTTTTTTTTTTTTTTACTATAATGTTATCCCTGTTACCTTAGAGAGGCTCTGTGGCTTAACTGAGGTCCCATAAAGGGATTTTAAAAAAGAGAAAGTGAGAGAGAGACGAAAGATGACACCCCTAGGATTGAAGCCCATGCCTTTTTGTTTGGATGCTGTGATATTTGATAAGTCTGGTCTTATGTGGTTCCTCTCCCCTCCCCTTTTTTCTTTCCTCCTTTTCCTTCCTTCCTTTCCCTCCCTCCACTCCCTTCTGCCTTAGGATTTTTGTTTTGTTTTGTTTTTTTGGTGGCTTGCCAGTACCAGGATCCAGACTCTTGACCTTGGTGTTATAACATTGTGCTGTAACCAACTGAGCTAACTGGCCAGCCCCCTCCTTTGGATTTTAATAAGCAATTGAGAATTGATGACACCTTAGAATTAAATTCAATTTTTCTTCCTCTCAAAAAATGTAGATGCCCTCACATGCTTTACCTAATAGCTTAAATATAGAGGTTAATTCTGTTTTCTTAAGGCAGTTCATCTTGGAAATGCAGGGTTTCAGTGTTACCCAATCCTGACTTTTTAGTAACCTACCTATTAAGGAATTCTATTTCCATTTTTACTGAAAAGCTGCATTATTCCTTCTTTCTGTAAGTTCATTTCTGTTTAGATGCATGTTTTGAAAGCTATTAACTTCCTTATATAGTGTGACATTTACTGGAAGCTGTGTGGTCAGTAGATTTGTATTCAGAATGTTGTTTTATAAATAAAGACAATAATGGCTCTGATGCATAGCTGAAATTAAAGTGCTCTTTATAGAATAGAGGATAAAAAGTTTTTCATTCACTAGGTAAACATTAGGCTCTTTATATGCTTATTTTGTTGTTTGTTGCATAATTCACAGACACACTGAAGCCTTAGCTAAATTGAGTAATATCCTTAAGTAAAATGGGGTATTGTAAAGGAATATTCCTTCAATAAATAATGACCAGGAATTTGAACCTTTGAAGGGAAATATAACTAACAGAAGCAGATTGTTGGTAACTGTTTAATAGATACCTTGCAAGATAGAGATTCTGGGAATTACATTTTAAAATAGAAGGAACTGTGTATTACTCAGCCATAAATCAATACATTTTAATGATTTACCCTCAGTTTCCAAAGAGGAAAGCTAATACCTTGTTATACTGATTTCCTACATCAGAAGTTCTGGAATAAGTCTTGTGAACAGTACAGATAGTTCTCCAAAATATCAAATGATTTGAAAACATAGTCTTGTTTCATGTTCATTTGTTTCATTTTCATTTAAGTGGTCCTTTTCCCCCCTCTGCTCTTTGCAGATGTAAATCATCAATCAACTAGGTCAGTTCCCTTGCTTCTGCCATCATGGCCCCAGTTTCTTCCAGTGTCTTAATTTGAAACTAATGAGAGTTTAAGTATGAAATCATTAAGTATTAAAACATCAGAGAAAATATGTGTGCCAGGCTGTATAATTTTTATACTGTATCATTCCTCCTCGGTTCTACCAGTTCTCCTTCCTATTTAGTAACAAAAATCAACTGATAATCAACTGATGTTCTTACAACAGGAAATTGAGACTACTGTATGCTGATGGAGATTCCATTAGAAGGAATAGCACTGGCTATGCAAGTACATTGTATTTGATTGGAGTATAGGGTATATAGAGAAGAATAATGGGAAATAAGTTAGGCATTGTAAATTATGGCCTAATCATTGAGAGCTTTAAAAGCTAGGATTGGAAATTTGAACTTTATTCTATTTACAGTGTTGAATCAATTGAGTGAGAAAATAATGTGGTGATAGTTGTGCTTCAGAAAGTGGAAATATGCTACTTTTTTTTTTTAATTGAAAAATATTGTCTTGGATAGCACTTAACTTCAGTTTGGATAATTCATCATCCCATTTGAACCTGAAAGTTGAAGATACCTGTGTAGAGTGGGATCCTACTGGAGGAAAAGGTCAAGAAAGTAAAATTAAAGGAAAAGAGAACAAGGGCGGCAGGTAAGCTAGTTCATTAGATGTTATATGGAGAAATGCTTGTACATTGGTTCTTACTTTATAGTAACTTATATTAAAATCCTTATTCTGCATACCAGTGTGATTTATGATATATTAGTAACACCAAAATGAAGAATATGATACTGTTTGTCATTACTTGATTTTGTCATTAATATTTTTCATTACTTTATTTTTAGTTTCTTTCCTAATCCTCTTCTTCATAGATTTTTATTTCAGCATTCTATTTCTTTAAAGTTACATATATACAGCAACTTGAATTGCTTAGAGAGAAGTTCCAGGTATAATTTCTGAATTTTAGATGTATAGATCTTTCCTGCATCTCTACACTAAATAACAACTTTTTGCAATTTCAGCCCCAGAATCTTGCCCCATTAGCAACCCAATGAACCCAAGAGGCAGGCTCAAGGACCTTTTGTTATTAACTTATTTAGACAGTGTCAAAGTATGGGAACCTGTTTCTTTTTTAACAGAATAAATTTTTGCCCAAATTGAAGGTAAATGTCATTGTGAGTTACAACAGTGAATAAAAAAAATAATAATAATAATCCTCAGGAGGCATTTGATCTAATTTTATTATAAGCTGTTAAACTTAAGTTGTAAGTCAGTCTCTTAACAGTTGCCTATTTTTATCTGACAGTGTCCATGTTACTTCACTGAAGAGACATACAAGGTGATGATCTATATCTATCTAGTTCTAGGACTTAGTATATCTAGCTTGGCTGAATAACTTTAATTTTTTCTTTTAACCAATAAGCAAAAGCCATTGCAGCAGCCTTTATAAGCTAAAATTCTGCTCTGTGTAGACTGTATTGGTAGCTTATGTTTTGAATTTACAGCATTGTAGTGTGCCACGTATTATTTGGATTATATTATATATGATAACTAAACGAGCTCTGCTTTAAAGTCTTTCTTGACTTATTTTTCCTCATCTGATTTTTTTCCTGCTTTTACTCATACCTGGCATCTTTCTTGTTGTACTGTATTCAATTTAACATTATAGCTTTGCTTTTAGTTGTTTGTATCTGACATGAGGCAGGTTTGAAGCTTTCTATATTTTATAGTAATTATGCAATTTCAAAAGCATCAAGGATAGAAAAGTTCATTGCTGAAATTCTCATTACAGTGCCAGAAAGATGAATCATTTCAAATTACACAAGTAGTAATGTGCTTATTTGAAGATATCACATATCTTTATCAGAAACAGGAATGTGTTGTTTTCAAAATTTCTTCCTTTTTTCAATTTGTTTATTATTGGTAAAAGCAATTTTGCTTTTAGTGTATTATTAGTGTATATAGTTAGTGTATTATAAATTGTAAAATGCTGCTGGATTTAATAGAATCTATGAAGTTTCATTTGGTCACTGGGAAATTTTTAGATCACTTGTATTTAGCATTTTATGTTATATTATTTCTTTCTCCCTTCCCTCCTCTTATGGGTATTTTGTATATAGGCCACTTCTAGAATGCTTATGTACATTTACTTATTCTTTCCATAAATATTTGTTCACTGTAGGATGGCTGCTGGATGTTGTGGGGTTTATAGGGATAAATACTGTCTCTGCCTTCAAGAAATTTGCTCTAACTCATGTAGGTGAGATATATATACAAGTAACAATAATGCAAGTATGTGTAATGAACAAAGGAGTTCAGAGGAAGAAAGATGTACAGAGCTGCCAGATCTTGAGATGGTCAGTTAGGACAATGAGCCAAACTGAAAGTAATAATCAAGCCTTTATTGATTTACTGTGATAGTAGAAGCAAAAAGGCTACAAAGGAAAGGGTGCTCACTCCCATAGTGTTCCATTTCCCCCAACAGAAGGCACCGGGTGAAGGTCAAGTGAGTCAGCACAGATCACAGAGGATCTTCTCATTGCCAGGAAGCACAAAATAAAAGGCACCTTCCTGTTTATGGACCTGAGGGCCAAGAAGGGGGGGGAGGGTAGAAAGGTACTGAGAGATAGTGGAGAAAAGTGTTTTCAAACTTCCACCCCTACCCACTCCTCCTGCTCTTAAGGAGATCTTCTACTCAGGCAACTGAAAAATATCTCAGCCTAGGGTCTCCCTCCCATAAGGGGGCCTCTGAACAGAGGTACCTAGGCTAGGAATGCAGATACTCTCATGAGCATGGTAGGGAGAGGGGTGTAATTGCAACTCCCTCTAGAAATTGCATTCACTAGCTATGCACTAAGTCTGGTGTGAGGAGGGCAGCCCACCCCACCGTGCACCCCCACACTACCCACCCAATCCAAAGGCCTGTCAGATGAAGCCTTTGTAATTGTCTGTGATTGGGCCTGAAAGATCACACATAGGATTTTGGCCTGGAGCTAGACTCCTCAGAAGAGTTATTTAGCCTGGTAGGATCTGGGAGACTCTCATTAAGGGGATGTTATTTAGGCTGGTTCTAGAGGAACTGGAAGAATGTGTGGTATTTGGACTTGCAGTGAGAGGAGGAACAATACGAGGAGAGGCACTGAAGCAAATTGTGTGACTTTAAAGAACACTCTTGCTGGTACATTTAGCTGTATAGTGCTCTCTAGGGGAGAGAAGGCTAGAAAGGCAGATTGGTATCAAATCAAGAACCTGAAATGCTGTCGTTTGCAGACAGTATGGAAATATAGTACAAGAATATTTTAAACTAGGGGAGTCAGAGCTAGGTTTATCTTGTTAATAGTGAATGAGATGAATTGGGTAGCAAAGAGATCGTTTGGGAAGCTGGTAAAATAATGTAGACTAGAGATAACAAAGAGCCTTAATTCAGATAAAGTGGCCAAGGTGTCTTTAAGAGTAGTGACGTGGGGGAAATCATGTTTGACATAAGACATAATAAGGGTTGTACTTTTTCCAAAAATGAACTTAGCGTTGGAAGGCTGGAATGTTGCATTGAAAGAGTTCTCCTTATTTAACTTTTCTCTGAAACTAAACTGCCATTCTCGATAGTTATGTCTTTTTTCTTTTCTCCATGCTTCCCTTTGTTTTTTTGCTACTGGTAAGTTATACATTTTTTCTTTAAAAAATTGTTATTCTGGTTATCAAAGGAGCTCTTAGCATATTTTGAAACAGGGCTAAGTGAAAATTTTCTGTTTATTTATGTGACTTTCCCTTGTTTCCTGGGAAATATTTTTCAAAATGCATCTTTCCTCCCAGCAGATATTCTGGCCCACCAACTGAGGAGGTGAACTGTCAGTGTATTTTGAAAGTTTCCTCACTGATTCTGATTCAGTAGCGCCTTCTCTATTGATAGTCACTGATTGATTACAGAATCTTAAAGGCCTATGTTTCTTCAATTTCGGACTATAGTTCAAGAAGGTATAGGTGATCCTTAGTTTATAATATCATATATTTCATTTACTCAGCCGACTGCACTCATTTTAGTCAAATATTGCACACCTACTGTGTACTGAGGATACAGAGATGAGAAGTTGTGGTTCCCTTCCCTCAGCTACTTCACAGCTGCAACCAAGTACTGAGGGTGCCATATAGTAAATTGTGTAAGAACTGTCTTTTCACCGTCACTCTGTTAGTCCCTGCCCCTTGTTAGGGAAGTTTTGTTTTGTTTTGTTTTTTAACCTTAGTGGCTTCTAGCCCAGCTGAGCAGTAAAATCTTGAAATTCATAATTAAAAAACACAAACACGTATTTCTCAAGCCCACCCTCTAACATTCTGATTCAGTAGTCTATGGCAAGTCCTGGTAATTTGCATTTTTAAAAGTTCTCCAAGTGGTTCTGATGTACAGCCAGGTTTGAGAACCACTGGTTTGACTCATTTAATTCCTCCTTACCCCTAATTAAACATTTACTCTAACCTTTCATCTCCTTCATTTGATTCTTGCCTAGTTACCCACAGCAAAATCTTTTTTACTTTCTTTGCTCCATCTCTCTCTCAGCTGAAAAGAAACTATAGTTTTGACTAAGTGTAAAAATAATACCAGCAATACTAAAACACATGGGGGTTTGAAGTGAAGTTAAATATAATCAAAAGCTAGTGTTCTAAAGTTACTGTATCCCATCTTTCTTCTTTAGTTACAAAAACTAATTTTCTACAAATACTGACATTAAAGATTAATTTTTAAAAACTATGTTTATTTTTGTATAATTACCAGTATTTACAGTTGAATTATCTTGTAAGGAGGAAGGACTTTTAAGAGTATTGTATAATAAATATTAACTTAGAAAATCTGGTCAAACCAAACCTTGAAGAAGTTAAAAAATATATTTTTGATTAATATACGATAATATTTTGGTGACTTTATGGATTAGGTAAACTGTGGTGAGCCATCCTGAGTGCCCACTCATTTTTTCTAGGAGAGAGTATACTTTGATTTTAGATAATGAGTTTCAAGTGAACTTTTGGAGAATAACTGTAAATTATACTAAGTTCTTGTATTGCATAGGAATTCTGGATAATTAAAAGCTTTTTTGTTAAAATTTAATAACCATACTAGAACAATTTTATTTTTAACCTCCTTCCTTTTCATTCCCTTTATTAGGGATTTCTATTCCAGTGTTAGTTCATAGCTTATTAATGTCTGCTAAATTGATCTTTTCTTAGGAAGAAAAATTCTAGTGCAACTATATTGGAAAGTGTTTTTATTTCTAATTAGTGGTGAGAATACAGATACTTTTCCTCATTTTCCTTAAATAATTAATTTAGGATAATCTTTTTTTTTTTTTTTTCCTTTTTTGTCTTTTTTACTGACTGGTAACGGGATCGCAACCCTCGGTGTTGCGTCCGCACCGCGCTCAGCCAGTGAGCGGGAACCAGTCTCCACATGGGATCCGAACCCTCGGCGGGAGTGCCGCCGCGCTCTCAAGCGGCGCACTCTCCAGTGCGCCACCGGGCCGGCCCAATTTAGGATAATCTTGAATAAATTTTTTGGCTTTTTAAATGCAGTAATTCCATATAATTAACATGTTATTTAAAAAACATCTTTGAGATTTAATATTTTTTTAACAAGGATATGCACATTTATTTGTTCAAATAACAAATACATAACTGAATAACAAAGGACTTTGTAGAAAGTAGGGCTTCAAAAAACTAGAGATGTAAAACTTAATTAAAATTTACATATTCATTTTATAACCTCTATAAGTATTTGAAATAGTTCTCTAAAGTCTTTCAAAAGCATGCAAATATCTGATTTCAGCAGAGGAAGATGAATAAACTTTTCAAATGCAAATTAATCTAAGCAAATCAACAAGTACACTTAATAAAAAGAAATCAAGAACAGAAATTAAACATCTAAGTTTAGCAACATAAATTGCAGTAAGAAATCAGTAAAACAGGGCACTTCAAAAAGTTCATGGAAAAAATAGAATTGAAAGATAGTAGAAATCTTTCCAAGAACTGTTTGTTTAAATTTTTTTTTTTTTTTTTTTGTTTTTTTTCGGGACCGGCAATGGATTGCAACCCTCAGTGTCGCGCCCGTACCGGACCGGGACCGACCACGGGATTGCAACCCTCGGCGTTGCTCCCGCACCTCGCTCAGCCAGTGAGCGGCTGGTCTGTATGTGGGATCCGAACCCTCGGCGGGAGCGCCGCCGTGCTTCCCAAGCGGCGCACTGTAGCAGCGCGCCACTGGGCTGGCCCTAAATTTTTGTTTTTTTAAAAAAAAGACTAAGATCATAGAAAATATGTTCTCTGACCACAGTGAGGGATTTAATCTATTTTGAATTTTAAATTTTTGTTTTTTTTAAAAAAAGACTAAGATCATAGAAAATATGTTCTCTGACCACAGTGAGGGATTTAATCTATTTTGAATTTTTAAGAGTTTGTAAAAAGCCCAATACTGTCCAGTATATCATGTCATAGGAGTATAATTTGATATAAGAGGTCAGGTTGGATCTTGTCCATTTTAGTAGGAGAAATGCTTTTGTAATACTTGATATTGTTCTGTGCATGTATTTGGGCAATTGCTGTTTCTCTTTTTAAGAAGAAAAGATCCAGAACAGAAAAATATATAAATTATAATAAAGGTTATTTAGTTATAAGAAGCCTACTTTTGCCTTTGTTTTTATTTAAATTTAACTGCAAAAAAATGTAAGCTATAACCATTATCCTTCTTGAGTTTTTTTTTTTTTCCCTTCATTAAGTCTTGTCTCATTTTGGCATTGTGTTCTTTGTATAAGCCTTGTTCAGTTTGCATGACATTACTGCTTTCAGCATGCTTTGTATTGATGGCTTCTTAGATTTGAGTGTTTATAATTGACATCTCTCTTTAAAAATTCATGTCAAATTAAATGGTGTTTTTTTCTGCAACATAATTAGAAATCTTTTCAAAGGCTTCTTCCATGGTTTGTAATTTTAGTTTATGAAACATTTACAACATAAAATATTTGTTTTTGTTTTTTTTTGTTGTTGCTGCTTTTTATATAGAAGTGGTACACCATCCCCCAAGCGGACATCTGTAGGCTCCAGGCCACCAGCAGTAAGAGGCAGCAGGGATCGTTTTACTGGAGAATCATACACAGTGCTGGGTAGGATAAAACATCATAGTTCTTCATTATCTCAGATTAAAGGCATTAAGAGTCCCACTGGTGGAACTTTCCACTCACTCAGAACTGGAGTGATTGCCTGTATGTTGAATGAATCTTTGCAGAAGTTTCCCCTTGTTAAAGCCTAATTACTTTGGGTGGGGGGGCATTCAAAATGTCTTATTATTGATAATTTTAAAACTCTGCTATAGCTTACATAGTGCTGTCACGAGGGGATGGTAAGGAAGAAAAGTTCTGAAGCATTTTATATTCAGAAAAAAATAGTAATAAATGTAAAGGTTACAGCAGGTACTCTGCATTTAGTGTCTGTTAACATGATTATTCTAACAGAAAGAATGCTTGAATCAAATTTTTTGTGCTATTTATGTGGGACAAATGATAGATAAAAATCTATGTGACTCATGAAAAAAGAGATATGAGTCAAATCTACCTTCTGATCTTTTGTAGGAGACACTGCCATTGAAAGTGGACAACATTATTGGGAGGTCAAGGCCCAGAAGGATTGTAAATCCTACAGTGTGGGAGTAGCATACAAAACTTTGGGGAAATTTGACCAATTGGGAAAGACGAACACTAGTTGGTGTATCTATGTCAACAACTGGCTACAAAACACATTTGCAGCAAAGCATAATAATAAAGTCAAAGCTTTGGATGTTACTGTTCCTGAGAAAATAGGTGTATTTTGTGATTTTGATGGGGGTAAGTTTTCTTGTTTTAAGTCACTTCATCATAGTTGTTTGTATTTGAGTAATTTTCATTGGTAATCATTTCAACAGAATTTCCATTAGTATTGTGGTAAGGACATTTTGACCAACTGGTCTTTGATCACAAACATAATCTCAGTTCTAGAATTGACTGGAAGGGTGCGTGATGTCTGCCTGGAGCCCTACAAAAGCATTCATTTATAATATACTAAGTAAGTCTGAAAAATTTTGCTAATTTTAGTCTTCAGCACTAAAATGTCTTCTGTCCATTTTAATTCCTTTCTTACTATGTTTTATTACCGACCTGTAAAGAGTGGAGTCAGATTTTTTTAGTTGGAGTAGACCTGAGAAATTACCCAATCCATCTGCCACACTGTATAATATCTTTATTACACTATCTCTATAGGTAGTTCGCACCCTTGTGCTTGAAGAACTTTTTAATGTGAAGCTTATTGTCTTAGAAGGCAGCCTCTTTCATTGTTGGATGGCTCTTGGTTATGTTTTCCTTGGCTTGACTCACTTTGTCTCTATAACTTCTGAGACTGTTGCTCTTAAATTTTGCCATCTGAATAAACGCAGAATTATGTTCTGTAATTCAAATTTCATGTGATAATCCTTATTTGTTTAAAAACTACTAATATTGCTTTTCTTGCCCTGTTTTTCTAGACTATACATCCTTCGTTATTAGCTGTTCCTATTATAATCTAAACAAAAAGGAAAAAAGTTAATTTTGGCTTGATTTATTTTTAGTGATGACATGTCAGTTTCACTGCATTCTTTTTTACTTATTCAGCTTTGAATCACATAAATCATTTTCCTCAAGTGGCAAATTCATTGACATACTTTTTTTTCTTTTTTAACTACCACAACAGCATTTGCTTATCTTCTCTCTCCTTCCCTATACTCTGATTCCACAAAGATAGTAGTGAGAAGTAATTGTTAGCCTAGAGCACAGGGTATATAGTAAGGGGAAGTTGTGATATACAATGGGATCAGATTTCTGCGAGCCTTGAAAAATAATAATAGTCTTTAATAGTGGGGAGGTGTGGTTCTGCATGTTTTAGAAAACTATAGTTTGAGAAATATTAGTAAATGGTTAAATTTGGAAGAGACTGTAAGCATAACTTTTCAGGAGGCAGTCTTTAAGCGCTGTTTGTTAAGGGTAGGACCATGTCTATTTTGCAAATTACTAAATCCTTATTGTCTGGCAAGTGCTTTTTACATAAAAGCCCTTAGTGTTTGTTGAGTGATTGGTAACAAGGACCTGAATGGTAGGGAATCAAGAAGAATGGATTTGATGGTGTGAAAGTAGAATTCATAGGATTTGGTAACTAAATATGGATTGAAGGGGAGAGATAAGAATTGAAGATGACTTTGAGGTTCCAGCCAGTGTAATCAAGAGGACAGTGTCAACAGGATAGGGAACAGAGAGAGTCTGGGGGGAAATGAGATGCCAGCAAGACAGCCATGTGGCATTTTTGGCAAACATTTTGAAATTCGGTGCTAGGACTCAGAAGAGAAGTAGAGGTGAAGCTGAATACAGTTGTGCGCCACATAATGACATTTTGGTCAATGACAGACCACATATACTCTTATGATGGTGGCTGCCATATAGCCTAGGTGTGTAGTAGGCTATACCATCTAGGTTTGTGTAAGTATGCTCTATGATGTTCGCGTGATGACGAAATTGCCCACGATACATTTTTTAGAACATTATCCCTGTCGTTAAGTGGCACATGACTCTATTTGAGACAGCATCACAGAGTGGCTAGTGAAGATTGCAGAGAATAGTGTATTTAAGCATTACTGCTGTGCTGCTTACTGTGTGATCATATGTAGGTTGCTTAATAATTTGAGGTAATGTATGTAAAGCACCTAGTGCTTTAATAGTATGTATAAATGTTAATTTCTTTTCCTCTTTGTTTGGTGGCAGTTGATATATTAAGGCAGTTGAGCATTGTAGAGAGAAAAAAGAGCCCTTATAAAGCAGCTATATTTAGAACAGGAGAAAAAGGAATAGACAGAAGGTGTCCTTAGGGTTCAGATACAAACCAAGAGAATAGTCATCAGAGAAGAGTTTCAGGAAGTGTTAACAGTTGTAAGGAGGCCATCATGTTGCACAGTTAGGAGATCAGACCAGCAGAGTTATTTTAGGATGTGATCCTGTTGAAGGAGAGACTGGGAAAGGATTTTAAAAATTAACAAAGCTGAGGCAATGATGACTGTACTGTGATTTCAGAGACTGAAGTATGAGTATGGCTTCAGATAGAAGACCGAAGACCAGGTTTAACAGAGTAAATTTAAATGGTGACAGGATTTGAGTAGAGAGGTTGGTTGTGTTAAAAATAAGGAGGAATAAATTGTCTTGGTTTTTACTGGGCTAATGAAACCATTTGTTAAATAATGATAACATAAAGAAATAGTATATAGTTGAACAAGTAGAATAGTGCCAGATTATGGAGATCTTGAAAACCAGGGAAAGTAGAATGGGGAGGAGTAAAGGGGGTTTAAAAAAAAAAAAAAGAAAGAAAACTGAATTTGGGCTTTTCCTTAATCACGTTTACAAGTGAGAATTATTAAGTCCAGTCCTTATAGTTCGTAACAAAAAATTAATTCAAAAAAAGAAAGAAAACTGAATTTGGGCTTTTCCTTAATCATGTTTACAAGTGAGAATTATTAAGTCCAGTCCTTATAGTTCGTAACAAAAAATTAATTCAAAAATATGTATTAAGTTATTGCTCTTTTGCATGTTTATATGTAGATTTAATTAGATGTTTTACTTTTTTCATATAATAAATTAGGCTTTTTCCCCCCTTCCTTTTAGGTCAACTTTCTTTCTATGATGCAAACTCAAAACAGTTGCTGTATTCCTTTAAGACAAAATTTACTCAGCCAGTACTACCTGGTTTCATGGTTAGTACCTAATACATGTTTTATTTGGTTTGGCAACTTGAAGGAGAATAATCTGATGCTGTATATTTGGGGAAGTAGAATATCTTACTTTTTCTCCTTATTCCTCTCCCTTTCTAAATCCACCTTCTCCCAAATCTGTGATCATCTATTTTTGGTATATTTTATTGAAGTCAATGTTCATACATAAAAGTACATAAAGCATAAGCATGTAGTTTGATCAGTTTTCTTAGGAGTGTACTCACTCTTATAACCAACACCTAGATCAAGAAATGGAGCATTACTGGAATCTCAGAGGCCCCCTTGTGCCCGTTTCCAGTCACTAATGGCCCTCCTCCAGA
This sequence comes from Galeopterus variegatus, assembly GCF_000696425.1. Taxonomy (NCBI): domain Eukaryota; kingdom Metazoa; phylum Chordata; class Mammalia; order Dermoptera; family Cynocephalidae; genus Galeopterus; species Galeopterus variegatus. The sequence continues at coordinate 81,380 of NW_007731579.1, forward strand.
GTACCCATTATCTTCAATTTTAATACCACAAATTCATTTTGCCTCCTTTTCAACTTTGTATAAATGGAATCATAAATATCTTTTTGGCTCAACATTATGTTTGTGAAATTTATCCATATTCTATGTAGTTGTAGTTAATTCATTTTCATAGCTGTACAGTCTTCTATTATATGGCTATATCACAGTTTGTTTATTCTGATTTAGTTGGATATGTGGGTGTTTTCCATTTAGGGGCTTTTACAAATACAGCTGCTATGAATATTCTTGTTCATGTTTTTGATAAATGTATGTATATATTTCCATTGGTTATATACCTAGGATTGGGGTTGTTAGATCATATGGTATGTGTGTATAATCAACTGTAGTAAATACTGCCAGCTTTCCAAAGTGGTTGGTTATATTAACTTACAACCAGCAGTATGTGAGAGTTTAGTCTTTATGGTTTTGCCTTTTCCAGGATGTCATGTAAATGGAATTATATGGTATGTAGCCTTTTGATTCTGTGGCATAATGCATTTGAAATTCATCCATGTTGTTGTGTATGTCAGTATTCTCCTCTTTTTTATTGCTGAGTAGTGTTTTTTATATATTTATATCTATAGTATGTATCACAGTTTATTCATCCACCCACCAGTTGGAGGACATTTGGGTTCTTTACAGTTTTTGGCGATTATGAATAGTCACTATAAACATTCACATAGGGGTTTTTATGTGAACATATGTTTTCATTTCTCTTGGATAAATATCTAATAGTAGTGTTGCTGGATTACATTGAAAGTGTATGTTTAATTTTATAAGAAACTACCAAAATGCTTTCCAAAGTGGCTGTATCATTTTTGCATTCCCACCAGCAGTATATGAGAGTTCATCACATCTTTGCCATCATTTGGTATTATCAGATTATTTGTTTTAAGTAGTGGCATCTTATTGTGGTTTTATTTGCACTTTCCTAATGACAAATGATGTTGAGCGTCTTTTATATGCTTACTTGCCATTCATATAACTTCTTTGGTGTGAAGAATCTGTTAAAATCCTTTTTGGGGGGAGGGTAGGGTGTTTTCTTATTAAGTTTTAAGAGTTCTTTGTATATTTTGGATATTAATCCTTTATCATATATATGGTTTGCAAATATTTTTTCCTGGTCTGTGGCTTGCTTAATATTCTGCATATTTCAAACAGAAATTTTTTTCATTTTGATTTGAACTCTAATTTACCAATTTTTTTTCCTTTTATGGATAATATTTTATGTAACTCAAAGTCACAAAGATTTTCTCCTATGTTTTCTTCCTGAAGTTTTACAGTTACATTTAGGTCAGTGATCTGTTTTGAGTTAATTTTTGTACATGGTATAATGTATGGTTTGAGGTTCATTTTTTCCATATGGATGTCTGATTGCTCCATTACCATTTATTGAAAATATTAATTTTTCTTCTTTGATTTGCCTTTGCACTTTTAATGCTAGATATTTTGAGTAAATATTTTTCTAAATCACTTAAATAATTTCCAGTATTGTAGTGTAGTAGTTTTATAGTCAGAGTTGTTTGTTTATTGTGTGAGTTCATCATTACTGAGTCTGCTAGTTTTGAAATTTTAGAATGTTAATTATCTAGTTACAAAACCCACAGGTCAGTAGATTCTTTGGAATACTACTCCAGTTATTTAGTAGATATTGAATACTTAAGGATATAATTGAAGGTGGGAATACTTAAACAACTTCTAGAATTTTCCAAGCTTTAAGCTTCTGTCTGCTTCATACATGGTAGTTGATGATAGTTTAATCATATTTTTATATATTAATTCTCTTGACTCTGTTCCAAATCTGTTATTTTTCACCTTATTGAATCATAGCTGCTCCATTCACAAGCAAAGTAGTTTTATCTTTCATAAACTCATTCACATTTATGATAATAACAGAACATGGCAAGTACATCTGGATATTGTCATTTGTATTTCTCTGAAAAATTCTTAAAGAATTATAAAAGAGTTCTTATTGTTAACAAGATAGGGAAGAAACCAATGGCGTTTACTCTATTAAGAGATGGGTGTTAGATATTTGTAGTCTCAGGCCACCTGTTACCATCAAAACTGAAAGCAATAATTGGGATAAGAAAGTTGGCTCTTTGTGCACTTCCCTTGGTTATGAAATCAGCATCAGTAATGATAACCAGTATCTTTTGCCTAAATTAATCCAAGTTAGTTTCTAAATTTCTGCAGCCCACAGTTCCTTCCTTTGGGTACAGCTCCAGTGGGTTTTGCTGCCACAAAGATTTCCTCTGGCCTTTGTGGTTCTAAAAGAATTCTGAGTTAGCCTTTTACTTCTCAGCTCAGATATGAAGGTTATCAGTTTGGGACTTATCGATATTCATACATGTGGCATTTTACCTTTCGAATGGAAATTTAAGAAACACTGAAGTTTTGATTTGATTTGAAATATGACTGAGTTTTATTCTTGTCTCTTCTTAGGTTTGGTGTGGTGGACTTTCTTTGAGTACTGGGATGCAGGTTCCAAGTGCTGTCAGAACACTTCAGAAAAGTGAAAATGGAATGACTGGTTCAGCTAGCAGCCTGAACAATATTACTCAATAATGCCTACTCAGAATATGCTTTCCCTACCCTCCCTCTTGGTTGGGTGGCCTTTGCTGGGCAGTTACTAATCACAGAAATTTGTGAGTGGTGGAAATCAGGTTTGCTAAGTTCTGCTTTAAGGCCTGGAATCTGTTAGCATTAAGCATCTAGTATGAAGCATTCATAGGACCTACTGTGCAATATCATAGAAGCAAGCAGATAATGAGCAAGAAACTGATGTTTTGAAGAGTACATGGGGAAAAAGTCAGTGTTCGAATATTTGTATAGAAACTCATTTTTGTGTTTGTGGATTAGTTTGACTCTTCTAATATGTTTAGCTGCATTTGGTAACTCTAGGGCCTGGGGTTAAAAGCTTTTAAATCTTGCCTCCTTTGCTCTATATTTTCTCTTTTCTATCTCATCAATACCTATTATTATTTGATTCTTACACTGAAGCTTTAAAAATAAACAGTCTGCTGAGATTTTCTAAACATTGAAATCATTGGTTGGGGATGATGGAGAGGTTTTCTTACAGTTTGTTTTTCCCCTTTTATAAATAAGTTGACTTTTGCTAAATTATCCTCTTGTTTATTGACTAGATTGTGTATCACTTTATCTTTTCCAAAATATTGTGTTATTTCTCTTGTGGTTATAACTCAAAATAGAGAGTGGAGAGTTTCTAGACATAACAACAGCTTAAAATCACCCAAATTTCAGATTTGTACGTGCCGTACTAACAAGTTGTAATGGGATATTTATATGTTGCCCTGTTTAATTAGAATTCTTTTCATTCCATCACTTTGGATGATGGGTAAGATTTTTAAAAGACTTATATTTTCTCATTTTATTGTCTAGTTCAATCCTACCTTTAATAGTTATCTATGGTAAAATTCCTACTTGAATTTGGCACTGATAATTATGCTGATTTTTAACATTTCTAGAAGGAATGAAAGTTTATTAAAGTTATATAGAGGGTAGAAAAACCTACACTACTCAAGTTTTATCTAAGAAGGATAGGTTATCAAGGGAGCTGCCTAAAAGTATTCTTTACGAAGTAATTTGTATCTTCTTTTTAATAAGATACAGAATGGTTTAAACAATTGCTTTGAAAAAAATCTGCAAATTTCTGACTTAATTGGCACCTGAGTCTTTCTTTTTTTTTTTTTTTTTAAAAGATGACTGGTAAGGGGATCTTAACCCTTGGATTGGTGTTGTCAGCACCACGCTCACCAAAGTGAGCAACCAGCCATCCCTATATGGGATCCGAACCCGCGGCCTTGGTGTTATCAGCACCACACTCTCCCGAGTGAGCCACGGGCCGGCCCCAGCACCTGAGTTTTTCGAACAATCATTCAGATGTTATTTTTCTCTCAGTCCTTTTGCTACATTCATTTCCTAAAGGAGTGAAATTATTCCAAAAATTGACTTAGACCTCTTTCCCAAACATGGTGAAAATATGTTAAGCAGTGAGTAAAGCCCATGGTTATTGAGCAGAACATGTCTATTCTTAAAAGGTAATTAAAATTTGTAATTCAAGTCTTGTGAGTCGAATTAAAAATTGTAATTACAGTTATTTAAGAATTCCTTGAGCATTTTTAAGAGGTGTTCCTTGAGCATTTTTAAGAGGTGTTCCTTGAGCATTTTTTAAGAGGTCTGAATTTGTATTTTCTTTAGTTTTTGAAACTTTTAATTTCTCTTGTTGACTGTGTTTCATTTTCATTTTAAATATCTTGTGCTATGACAACCTTCTCCCAAGAAGTGACCATTGCTGCTTACATTTGAGTTGTTTTCCATGTAAAGGCCTGTGTAGTTATAATAGCTCATTTTCTCTTAAAATTTACTGCTTATTATTAGAGTGTTTTGTTCCGCTGGTAAAACGAATCTAAATGAATTTTATTTGAATTGGGTATTTTTCCAGAGGACATTCATATCTGCACTATTATCTGATGACATATTGATAATTTTAAAGACTATCAGGTAGTTTATAGAATGAACTGTTAGTAGATATTTTTTGATTCTCCAAACAAATATAATTTTGGTTTTTGTTCCTCATAGAGATTTTGAGAGAAATTTTTGGATGTTTCAGGACCTAAGGAAACAGGAATTTGTAATTCTCTTTCACAGATTCAAACCTGAAAGCAGTAATTTAGTGGTCAGGTTGTTATATGTGAATTTTAGTATATCTTAGCAAAAATTACACAGAAAAAGCCAGATGTTCTTGTATAAAATTTTTTACTATTATGTTATATATAATTGTGTCTTCTCATTAATTCAGTGCCTTTTTCCTCTAAGCATGCTCTTGCTCCGTGCACCATGCAGTGTCAACTGATATTTAAGTCAGGGAGCATTATGTTGTAGTGATGAGGGCATGGGGAAAAGGATATATTAATCAGGGACTGGAGGAGTGCATATGATTCTTGAGCTTATGCTGAGACTCTTCATATAAAATTTTCTAATATTCATTTGGAAAATGTGTTTATTTCACTGAGGAGTTTTCATTTCTTTTGTAGTAACAAATATAAATTCAGTAAGTCCAGAATCCACGTTCTCATCACATGAATATGTAATATTAGTTTATATTTTATTACTTCAAAATAAGAATCTGAGGGTTTTCTCTCACTGCCGATTCTTAAAGGTATCTAAAAGTAAAGAACAAAATAGTTTGTTTTAAAGTGTTTTAAATTTATTTGTTAAGTTAAACTGGAGAAAGTTTGTCATCCTCATTTCAAACTAAAAAAATAATCAAATATAGTGCTTATTTAAATGGTTTCAAAATAAGGTAACTATTAACTTGACCAAAATATAAAACATTCTCATTGACATTTGAATTAAAAAAATTGAACATGCTCAATTTAATACATTGTGTAAAGTTGGTAAACCCTTTCAGATATCCTTTATTGCTTTATTTACTTTTTGTTTTGATAGGTCAAACATGACTGCTTTCTATAAAGGAAATGCATGAGATATTGACTGTAATGGATGTATCACAGGTGTAAAAAAAAAATTGTTTTATAAAAACGTGTTAAGTATTGCATTTCTCTTTTAGCAGTTAAATTCCAAACCAGTTTTATTAACCTGGATATAAAAATGAAGGAGCTGCCTTAAGCACTTTAGAAAAATAATTTTTTTTACAATTTATTTTGACTCGTTCAACTGACCACATCAAATATGTCTTTAACTTTTGGTAAATTTGTATATACCAAGCATTTAATAACTAATGCACATAGAAATTTAATATAAGGTGATTCTTTGAATGTAACAGGTATAGGTAAACAGATTGAAAGTATTAGAGGCATGCCTGTCTGTCATGAGTTTAATTGATGGCATCTGTATCATTTTGACAAACCATGAACTGTACAGCTAGATTTGGCCTTCTTACTCTGTTCTGCAAACAGTAAATTTTTTCCCCATGTTATAAAGAGACATTCTGGCTTGCTTTTATTTACTCATTTATGAAACTAAAGCATGAACAACATTATGACTGATCCTTGGTATAAATAATAAAAGTAAATATTTGTAATGAAATTTTTTAATTAGGCTATGATATGGCTCTGATATTCTATTTTATGATTTACCTAGAATGGTTTTTCTCTATATACTTTTTCCATAAAATTATAGTTATTCATGTAATTTTGTTTCTTTTGGAAACAACTGGAAAAAAATTGGAAAAATTTATATGGAAACTAATTATTTCAAAGAGTATTAATTTTAAAAGAGGACAGTATAGACTTCTTACTGTCAAATATGTGATCCCAAGCTAAAAGAATTGTCTGTATTTTCAGATCATAATTCTTTATTTTAAAAACATTTGTTTTTATTTGTTAGATCAGTGTTGATTCATTGGCTAATTCATACAAGTAGTTTGAGTGTCTATTGATACGGCAGTCAAATTTGATTACTTTGTATTCATATTTCCATAACTAGTGAAATTTGATGTACTGTGCATATAGTTTTGTGGCTTTTGAATGGTGTGACGGAGTTTGCATCTTAAAAACAATGTTTTGCTAATAAGTCAGAAGTTTTCAAAAGTAATTTGTTATAGTTTGTAAAAAAAAAAAAAAAAAACTGCATGTAATGTGGTTCACTTTTATATAGTCACAAAAAATGGGTCTGAAAAAGTTTCTTCCTTGATTTTATTTTTACACTGGATATATTCTTTTAGTGAAGAGTGTGGTCAGCAAAAATTCACTTGGTATACACGCAACAATATAGTTATTTGTTATTTTTAACCAAAATGTATATTTAATAATGCCAGTACCAGAGTATTATAAGAGATCATGAGTGTTTTCTTAATCATCACAGCAAGATTACCTCATGTTCAGTATAGTTTTAGTTTTGTGTGTATTTTACGTTAGTCACATTCTGCAATTATTTGTGATCTTGATATGTCACATATGACAGCTTTGTTACCTGTAATATTTGATTAACCTAAATACTTAAGCATTTTGAATTACTTGGAGTTTAAATGGATTACATATGGTATACGTTGTTTTCATTGAAAAGATATCATTGGACATGCCATATAAAAGTTAGTATTAACTTATAAATAAATACCAGAAATTGCCATAGTACTTTTCTCCTAAGACTACCCCGTTATTAAACTAAAAGTGTATTTGTTATTTCTGGGTCAGTATAAAGCTTAGATTTTCGGTTCATAAACATTTAAGTTATGTTAGTTTAAATTGATAGGTTCTCTTAATGGTTCACATTCAATGTATGTTGGTCCATGGGAATGGACATGTAGAGGATTTCATGGTATGTAAGGGCAGAAGGTAGGTGAACGTGTTTGCTTTGGCTTGGAACTCATTAAGTTTGGACTGATTTTAAAATAAGTCAAATTGTAAGTGATTGGTAAAAGGCATTTTTACTAGTATTGGAACTTTTTGTAGAGCATAAGGTCTATGATAATGCATTTTTTTTTTTTAACATTTCCAATATCTCTAAGGTACCAAAGCACTGCGTGTAATTTACCTTTTAAGGGAATCTCTTTAAAATTGAATTTATAACTAATTCACACTGTAAGATATATAATAGCTAAAGTTTCTGGAGTACTTTACATTAAAAGCCACTAGTCTTTAAAATCTCTGGATATGATATAAAAAAGATTTTGGCATCATTTCTTTGAAAGTATTTAAAATTAATCACCATCGCTCTATCAGATACTAGATCTGTGACCTCTATACATAAATCATTTATCATCTTTGGGCATCTGTTGCCTTACATAAAATAATTGTACCTTGTTCAGCTTACCTCACAGGGCTGTTGTGAGGAATAAAATGAAATGGAGTATGTGAAATTGCTTCAGTAACAGTAAAATGCTATATAAAATGTAAAACGTTATTTTTAGGTAATAATGGATTTAAGTGTTTGGATACTTCTGGATGCCATTTACTTTGATAAAGTATGTGCTTAAAATGGTATCACCAGTGATTTCAAACGTGATTGAAAAATAAAGACACCAATCAAAATGCCTTTTAATATTCATTTAGTTTGTGCATGATTTATGGCCTTTTTATATTTTCTAATCAAGCCTGTACCTCTGTTTCAAGACTTTGTCCAGCTGTGAAAGTTCTCCCACAGTATTAGTGTCAGTGTAGAACAGTAGCATAAATAAACAAATGCATTAAGCTTTATTTCCATGCAGGCATTTGCACTTTCAGGACTGCTTAGTGCCACATGCAGAAAGTGAATTTGGCCTAAATAATTCTTTACAAAAAACCAAATGGTTCAGCAGTTTGTTTTACTGGATAAATGATATAAGGTGTGCCCACTGAACATTTGGAAACTTTGTAGTATTTTCATTTTTAAAAAATAAGAATGAAGCATTTCAAAACCTTGTTAACCTGGATATCATTTAACAACTCTCTTGACATATTTGTTTTGCTTTAAATTGGATTTATTAAATGGTTTACAGGCTATCTTAATCTACAGATTTGATATGTCTATTATCTGGACATGGTTTTGCTATGCAGTTATGATAATAAAATTTGAATTCCTCAGGTTTAGCCTGTAAGTTATGGATGAAGACCATTAATGAACTACTTATAATGTACTCAGTGCTGCAAAATAGTGTTTTAATAAGCACATTGCCTCATTTTTCTTAGAAACAAGACAAAGCCTTTTAAATGGTTTTTTAACTATAAAATAGGGTATTCAAAGTGGAATAACTGGTATGTTGAAATGATTGTATGTTCTGTATAGAATGTCCCGTTTAAGTTTTTATAAAAGCACCTGGAATATCTCATCTAAAAATTAAACTTTTTTCCTGCTTAATTTTGCTTCAGTGCTTGATTTTATTAACTCTTTTATTAATATCTACAGTGTGCTCTTGGAGAGGTGAATATTAAAAGTCACGGTCCCTTTGCCTAGAAAGCTTACATTTTAGAGCACTGCTGTTCAACAGAATTTTATGCAGTGATTGATGGAAAGTTCTAGATTTGTGCTGTCCAGTACAGTAGCCCATAACCACAGGCAGCTATTGGACACTTTAAATGTGGCTAGCACACTAAGCCATTGAATTTTTAATTTTAATTTAAACAGAGTTGCATGTTGCTAACAGCTACTGTTTTGTACAGTGCAGCTATAAGTGGAAAAGGAAACATGCTACAAGTGACTGTAATAACAATTAGGAATTTAGTTTCTGTCTTTGGAGCTTTTTACCTCTTGGGTCACATTTTTGTAGATGGTAACTAAGAGAGTCAGAACCAGAACTAAACCTTTTTAAAGTTTGTATTCTAACTTGAAACAAGTTTGGGAGAAAAACCAAACCATTCAATGACAAAATGAGACTGGAGTGGGCCGGCCCCGTGGCTCACTCGAGAGAGTGCGGTGCTGATATCGCTGAGGCCGCGGGTTCGGATCCTGTATAGGGATGGCCGGTGCGCTCACTGGCTGAGCGTGGTGCAGGCAGCACCAAGCCGAGGTATGCGATCCCCTTACCGGTCAAAAAAAAAGGGGGGGGGGGTGGAGCTCCTGTCACTAAGATCATTTTCACCAAGAGAAGAATAAAGGGAGACTGGATAGTCTTTAGTTTTAGGGAGAGGAGTGTGACAGTGATTGAGGAATGAATATCCTTATATAGAAGACAGAATGTGAACAGATGCAACACTTCTGGAGAACAGTTTTGCAGTGTCAAGATTTTAAATGCACATACCCTTGAAAAGTTAATTCCCTTTTTAAGTATTTCTATTACGTATATATTCACAAGCCAATATTTATTGCAACATTAGAAAAGCAAAATACAAGCAACCTAATTGTTAAATGGAGAAAGGCAAATCTGGATGGCTCTGGAGGCAAATTCTGTTTTCTTTTTTGGTAGCTAGAACAAAGAACTGGCTTAATAGGCCTAAGTTATCTCAACAAAAAGAATGGGCTACCTGAATTTTGAAGGCTCCCCTTTTCTAATTTGCTGTTACCATTGTTATGTACTAACCTAGATATATTCTGCACATCCCATCCCCAGCAAATGTTATGAATATGTAGACCATTATGGGAGTTGGCTTCCTCAGAGCCTTTTCCTTGGTATACAAATTCTGCTGTGCCTGGCTGGGATGTCTATACAATATGAACTCAGGAAATCATATACACTCTACTTTTCTGTCCAAGTCCTTCCTTATTAAACCCCACTTTACATTGACACTGCGTTGTACTACTAGTGTGTTTATGCCCCTTTTGCACAAGGTCACCACAACGGGGTAATTAGATTGTGGTGCTTACATGTAACCCTACATAGCTGTTAAAGGATATGCTGTTAATAGGAGGGTATTCATGATATGAAAACATTGTCCAGCCTGTTGACAAGCCGAGTACCAACCATGGGAACTTTCCTGCCACCAACCACGCCATACTCCGCGGCTCTGCACTTGACGGCACCTTTTGCAGCGGTTGCTGTGAGTGCCGTAAAGCTNTTCTTCCCCAAGTCCATCCTGAAAAAAGACTATATACAGGGGTATATACCCCTATGGGTGGCAGTTTGTGGGGAGTATGGATGGAGCTCAGATATGTAGACTGGAGTGTGCACATGCATACATGCCAGGACCATTCTGGTAGGCTGAAGGCAGAAGAAAAAAGAGCCAGGGGCTCAGGGAAGGACAGGCCAACCTAGTTTTCATGCCTTCTCTTTCCAGTTCATGTCTTAAGAAACTGAGAATTCCACACTTGAACACAGAGTTCTCCTTGAGAAGAAATATTTGTCAAGGTAGAAGGATATAACATTATGATGATTACCTCTTAGCTGTTCAGGTACTTCAAATACATCAGGGTTGGCCTCCATTTGTACTGTTGCCATACATCCCACAAATGTTAGGAGTGGTCCAGGAGTGATTTTTAAGAGATAGATGTTTACTTGTAATAGATGCTTTTACCAATCCTCCTACCCCTCCTCCAGCTGTACTGGTTAACCAGATTAAAGCATACTGACTGATGTTTATGGTTAGCTGAAGGCTCACAGCTGACCCTCCGGTATGCTTGAGAAGTACTGCTGCCACCAGTTGAGTTGTATGTCTACCTCGAGTTAGCCGTTCCCAAACCTGTTTATGCCGATAGTAGTTGTAATTGTATAATTTACATATTATATAAGCCAGTGAAATGAGTACAAAAAGTTACTTATAAAGAAAGTGGGGGAAACTTTAGAGATGAAAAGCTAAAAA
>NW_007731579.1:94001-95700 GCF_000696425.1 Galeopterus variegatus
AAAAAAAAATCCAAGACTCTGAATTCAGATTCCTTTCACTTGTATCTTTAAATTCCTGATCCACTTTACAGAAACAATCTAGAAATTCTACATGATGCATTATATCTGTGGTTTCTGTAAGAAAAAGTAAGAAACTCCAGTTTTCATACTTAATAAGAAAGTAGCTCAAATCAGAAGATGACCAGGGTAAATCCTCTGCTTTAACTGCTTTTTTTTAGGCTTATGCATAATAAGATATGTTATGCACTCAAAAAGTTTCATGTCTAAGAACCTGGTGATAAGGTTTTCTCTCTTCATGTTACTTTTAATTAACATTTCCAAACATACAGAAATGTAGAGAGATATTACAATGAACACTTTATGTTCATCACATGAACACTTTATGTTCATCACCTAGATGTGTCAGATAACATTTTACCATGTTTGTGCCATCTTTTTTTAAGTTTTTTAATTTCACCTATAAGTACTGTAATATGCATCAATAATGACTTTTTTTTTTTTTTTTTTACCAGAGCCACATTCCATTAACATCTTAGCAAAATTAAGATGATCCTTAACAATAATCCTTTGGATTACACTGTTACAAAGTTTAAAAGCCAGGTCTGGAATTGTATGTGTGTACATTTCCAGCCCTAAGCTGGAGGATAACAGTCCGCTTGGATCTTGTATACCATGCAGGCATCTCAACCTCATGAGCAATACCAAACGCAGTTGGTATTTTCCACTCTATCCCCCATATCATCTAATGTTACTCAAACTAGAATTCAGGGAGCTATTCTGAATCCCTCTCTGCACAGCACACGCACTAAAAACTTTTTGTTTATTTGAAGTTCACATTTTACTGGCATTCTGTATTTTATCTGGAGGACTCACGCTTTGGGAAACATAGCTCAGCTGGTGCCTCTTCAGTTCATCGTCCCCTCTCAGAGGTTTTCCTAAAACCGACCTCAAGTCTCCTTGGTGCGCTGCTGTACTTGTTACCTACGCAAGAGATGAAAGAGCTTTGCCTAAGCGGCTAGATTCTGAAAGCAAGGAAATCGTCAGGGCTCAGTAAACCTTGAGCAGACAGGAACCCGGAGGANACTCCGCGGCTCTGCACTTGACGGCACCTTTTGCAGCGGTTGCTGTGAGTGCCGTAAAGCTGCTTGCCGCCGCTCCTGTTGAGTGAGGTAAGATGTGGGGGAGTCGGTTCAGTCGCTGGGGATGGGCAAGCGCCTTGGGAGAGGTATCGCTTGTGGCTCGGGTGCCCTCGCCGGGCATCTCTCAGTATTCTGGGCACGTGCCCTCCCCTCGGCGGAGAGGCGGCTGAGGCCTGTCACAGGCTGGGCGCGCTCCGGACGGGGTGCTCCTGAGTCAGGCCACGAGCGTGTCGTGGTAGACGTCCACTCGGCCAGTCCTTCTCTGCTTCTGAGCGTGTCAGCAGGTAAAACCCTCAACCTGGGACAGGTTCAGGTTTGGAGGGCGATCGAGACGCTTGTCGGAGCCGGGTTGGGGAAGCGACGTTGGAGCGGGGTCGTGAGCCGTCTTGGAATTTGCGAGGGGAATCTGTGGGGAGAGCGTTTCAGATTGTGGGACCAAAGAATGCGTGGGCACAGAAGCATGGAAGGAACTGCCAGGTTTGGGCGGCACTGAATGCATATTTGGGTCGTGGCTGGAGGAATGAGCTCACGGGGAAGGGTAGGCAGGAATGTGGCGGGAG
>NW_007731579.1:97041-98035 GCF_000696425.1 Galeopterus variegatus
AATTTCAGCATACAATAGTGTATTGGGAGTAAGGTGATTCAGATTGTGGCTTTGGGGTTGCCAAAAACTAGCCTCTTGGCTCTCATTTAATTCTTCTAGATCCTCTGTAAAGTGATATTGTTGGACCAGGTAGTCTCTCTTTTCTAAAACCTGTGAATCTTGAGTCTTTGAGGACAGAGAGCTACTTTCTTCTGGAGGGGGAGAGGAAGATAGTTGACGGAGAATAAAGTTGTTAATTTTGAACATGTTAAATTTGAAGTGTAGGAAATAGAGATAAAAATATAGGCAGAGTACACAGACTATAACTTAAATAGTAAGTTTTCCCTCAGAGGTGGTAGTTAAAATCTTGAGAAAGGATTTGCTTTGAGGAAAATATTATAGAATAACTGTAGGATATACCCATAGATAGGAGGCTAGAGAAATTATTGAAGGAGGCACGTAGATATCAGAGGTAAGAGCAAGGGCTCTCTTTTTAAAAGAGTTATATATAGTCATAGGTTCTCGGAGGCCAACATTGTTACTTAGCAGCATTTACAGCAAATATTAAGCACTCACTTTTGGAAACTATGGCAGAAAATAAATTATTAAAATAGAAATAATCTTCGCTACCTTTCTACTTATCTTCCCAGAAGTGATATCATTTATATATCTATTTATTCAACAAATATTTATGTGTTTCAGGCACTACTGGGTATTAGGGATATAATGATGAACAAAGTAGAAGTTGTTCCTATTATCTCTGCATGTAAAGGGTCTAGATCTCTGCTTTTCAAATTTTAAGGTACATATGAATAACCTGATGATTTTGTTAAAATGTAGATTATGAACCAGTAGATCTGGGGTGAGATCTGAAAATTCTGTACTTCTAGCAGATTCCAACATGAAGCTAATATTGGTGGTCTGAGGACCACTTTTAAGTGACAAGGATCTAGATCCTGTCTAGCAAATGTGGCAGTTATTAAGCCATCATCTACTTTTCTTAAGATGAAAAAAA
>NW_007731579.1:99403-100136 GCF_000696425.1 Galeopterus variegatus
CTGACACTCCTTTGAGAAGTTAGCAGTGAAAGGAAAGGAAATGAACAATATGAAGAAACAGCAGTATTTAGGGAAGATCAAATAGTAGGTGTTGGTACTGGGCCTTTTTTGGCTTCTGAGAGCAGCTGAAAACTGTTGATTTTTTAATGTTTTTAATCTTACCTCTGAATACAACATTAGAGGCATTTTCTCTTCATGCCTTCCAATCTGCTACCTCATCTCTCTAACCATCCCTTTGCTTAATTTAGCCTCCTGGTTTATTTCCGTTTTTTATTTCAGTATTTTATTTAGTTTAGAGCATACTTGAATTTCAGTTTTGCCTGAATTATACCACCTATGCCTTCCTTTCACTCCCCAATATCCCTGAATAAGTTGGGACGTAGCAGCATTGAAGGGACCAGGTTAACACACATCATCTTATGAAGCTAAGGTATTTGTCAGGGCAGGCCATTTCTTGTCCAGGGAGCTCTGATCTCAAGAGAGGTGATCTAGAAGGCAGGAAAGGGGAGAAGTGGAGTAAAAAAGTCAGGCAGTTAGACATTCTTTCAAACAGACCACTAACCAGGTGATTCTCAAAAGAGTTGGGATGGGGGTCTCAGGGTCAGCTAAGTGCCAAAGTCTTTCATGCCAATATCTTCAGAGGTCAAATGGTAATGTAATAGGGCAAGTAGGAAGCTGAAAGAATATGTAGTGCTGCTCTTGGCTGTAGAAAGAACCTGAGAAGTATCTTGAA
>NW_007731579.1:101870-102979 GCF_000696425.1 Galeopterus variegatus
AGTAAAAGCCTTAGGGTTAGTTGTCTCTCATTGTGCTTCCATAATAACCTGTATTTATTCCTTCATAGCAATTACACTGTATTGTTATTGCCTCTGTATTTATCTCTGATAGAGTCTATCACAAACTAAGAGCAGTGGTTTTTAATAGGTGTGGGGATGGTAAGAGGTGGGGCTTGTGCATTTTGGAAAAAACTTCCCATACTCTTTTTTAGGTACATCACACCCTCCACCACTATTACTACTACTGCTATTCATCTTTTGAAAACTCCTATACTCATCTCTAAACTCTAAGAAAATAGGGAACTGTATCTTATTTATTTTATCTCCACTTCTTAGCACTTTTTTTGGCATTTGTGTCTATTAAGATAGTAAGTATTTCCTACAAGAAGGTAAGAATAAGAGTTTAGAGGTGGGAGAGTTCAAATCTGACTGGGAAGAGCATTAAAGACTTTTAAAGAAGGGTCATTTGAGAGCAGCTATGAAAAGAAATTTATAACTGATTTTATGGAAGTGAATGAGAACCTTTCAGACAAGAGGTAATGAACAAAAACACAAAGGCAAGAAAGTGTGGGATGTATTCCAGTAATACTTGGGCTGAAACCATAGGATATGTGAAGTGGGAGAAGATTTAGTAAGTTTGCCTGTGTTCATTCAGATTGTGAATTCTGAATATCATCATGTGAAATTTGAATTTATATGTAGGTGGTAGGGGACCCTTGAACATTTTTGATTGTGGCATAACTTGATTCATCTGTTAGCAACTTGATACATCTTTCAGTGTATAGGTAAAATTATGTATAGTAATCCAGTGTGTAGGTAAGATTATGCCTAGAGACAAAGTGGAGATAGGGACATGAATTAAAATTACGACATTATGTACAATTCAAGTCTAAATTAGAATGACAGTGAAGAAGAGGGAGTGGGTGCCAGAGATATTTTAGAGGTAAAATCAACAAACCCTGGCCTCCTTTTTTTTCAATATCACATTATTCATTTTTAAGTGATTACTGTTTCTCTGAAGAGATAGTGCTATTAAAAAGGAACATTTTTGGGCCGGCCCGGTGGCGCACTGCTACAGTGCGCCGCTTGGGAGTGTGGCGGCGCTCCTG
>NW_007731579.1:104093-104964 GCF_000696425.1 Galeopterus variegatus
TCTTTTGTAATTGAATTGCCTTGGCATTTATAGAAAATAAATAATAAAGTAAAGTTAATTGGATATCATCTTGATAATAAAAATTCAGTTAAGTTATTGATGATATATTTTGGAGGTTTATATCATGTAAGAATTAATTGTAAACTAGAGATGTGTCCAAAGAGAGAACAAGATATTAATTTGGACTTTATGTCTGAGGTAGCTTAGATGGGTGCTGTGTTGATTGTACTGCCAAAACTCATTGAAGTTTGATCTCCATTGTAACAGTGTTGAGAGGGTGGGAAATCAGTCTATGGCAGTGTTGAAAAGTGGGACCTTTAAGAGGTGATTGGATCATGACTAAGCCCTTGTGGATGGATTAATCCATTTGTGGAGTAATGGGTTAATGGTTTAGTGGGTTATCACAGGAGTGGCAACTTGTGGCTTTATATGGAGAGCAAGTGAGCATGTTAAAAGGGCTCCTGCTGTCCTCACCATGTGATTGCCAGTGTCGACATGGGACCCTGTAGAGAGTTCCCACCCAGAATAAGGCCCTCACGAGATGTGACCCCTGGACTGTGGACTTCCCAGCTTCCAAAACTGTAAAAAGTAAATTTCCCAGTTTTAGTTATTCTGTTATGAGCAACAGGAAATGGGCTAATATAATAGACCTTTTATGTGTCTTTCTCATGTATTAATTTGGGCTTAGAAGAGGCTGAGGCAAAGTAAAGGAGAGATTATGAGTGACCCTTTGCTCCCTGTCTCTGACATCTGGAAGAAGTAACACTTAAACAGCTTTCTCTTGCTTGTTTTCACACACATTCTCTTTGTCTTTCTCACATACACACGTGTACAAAGCATTCTTCCAGAAAGAGCTTTCCTGGGCCAGCCC
>NW_007731579.1:105704-115662 GCF_000696425.1 Galeopterus variegatus
CACTGAGGGTTGCGATCCCTTGCCGGTCACGAAAAAAGACAAAAAAAGGAAAAAAAAAAAAAAAAGAAAGAGCTTTCTTGTATATTAGAGAAACTACCTTCTAGTCTAAAACACAGCCTTGTTTCTTCCTTCCACAGTCCTCCTGCAGGTAACTGATCCAGGGGGAGCTCAAGTCATTCAAAGATAAATAATAACAAAAAGGAATTCAGTACAGTATCCATACAGAAATGGTACAAGGAGAAAGAAAAAAAGAAACAGGGAAATCAAGTGACAAACCTTGAGAAAACCATATTGGCCTAACAAGTTTAATGAAACAATTACTTCTTTAAAATAAGAGACAAAGTGAATTGGCTCAAGAGCTAGGAAGAAATAGTAAGAGAGTAGTATATGGTGAAGCATAATCTGGCAGAGCCCAGGATAAAAAAAGACAAAATCAGAGAAATAAAAGCCATATTGGAAGCAAAAAGGTAAATTAACATTGTTGAAAACTCAGTAAAGGATGATGACAGGCTTTTGAAAGTTGAACGAAGTTAAATGGGAATGAAAGGAGATAAATACTTCACATTGTTGAAAACTATGATGATGATGACAGGCTTTTGAAAGTTGAACGAAGTTAAATGGGAATGAAAGGAGATAAATACTTAATTGTAGAATTCAACATTGTAACAGAAAAATCTTCAAACATATAACTTAAGAAAACTTTCCACAAAAAAAGGAATTTGTTTTACAGATTGAAAGGATACACAGTGATTGAGGAAAACCTAATATGTAGTCATCAACGTTATTACATAACCTTAGTTTTAAAATAAATTGGATTTCACAGGTAAGGAATGCATCCTTTGAAAAAGATCCTATTTAAAATATGAAGTTACCTATGGGGGAGGGGTTGGAGAATCAGATATTGTCAAGGGAATATTTAGCATTACAGAACAATGGTACAAAGCTTATAAGTCATCAGGAGAAAGAAAGTGTGATCTCAAAGCCAAACTGCCAGTTGACAACTATTTTCAAACAATGCGAGAACTCAAGGTAAGTAGTACCCATAAGTTCTTTTTGATAATCTGCAGGAAGATAAATATCAGTCATGCAGTATATGAACAGAGATGTTATATAGCAAGAGGATTGGAGGGAACACTGTAACAATAAGACCCAAATAACTGAGATTTGTAGTAATGGAATAGAATAGAACTATAACAAAGTAGAAATAACTAATAAAAGTCAGGATTGAAAGAGGAGAGAAGGCAGAAAGTAGTATAAATTTGCTGATTTCTTCTTTTGTAGCTGGAGAACAAAAGACATAAAGCTTAAACATCAAGTAAGAAGGAATAAAGATAAATATGTGAAGAACTAAATATATTTAACAAAAATCAAACAGTGGAGACAAGGTAGGAAGAAGTAGAACTATATTAAGTCACTTATCCTAAAGTAATAATCAGAGATGGGACCTACGATGAAAGAATAAAAATGTTTATCATGTCATTCTTTATACTGCAAAAAACTAAAAACATACATAAGGCATTTATAAAAACTGACCACATCCTAGATTACACACACAAAAAAACTCAAGAAACAACAGAACTGTCATACAAATCATGTTTCTTGATCAAAAACTTTCTCAATTTCTTCTGTAGAAGTGGTTCTCAGCATGGTCAGCAGCATCAGCATCACCTGGGAACTTGTCAGAAATGTAAATTCAGAGGTCCCTCTCCAGATCTACTGAATCAGAAACTCTGGAAAAGAAGCCTCCACCAATCTCTGTTGGTCAGTTTTTATAAATATCCTGTTTATAGTTTTAGTTATTAGCATTTGTCAAGAATGCCATGACAAACATTTTTGTTCTTTCATCTTTGATGTCTCATCTGATTGTTTCTTTGGGATAGGAAATTACGAGGTCTAAGAATGTTCTGTGGAACTTTACATAACTTTTTGCTCTGTTGCTGGTAATTAGAGGTAAAAAATTAAAAATAGGTTTTTGTCTCTTTAGAAATATCTTTTTGTTCACAGAAAACAAGATTATCTTCCTATCCAAAAAGATGAAACAACTGGGTTACTTTCAAAAATCAACCAAGTGAGCACCGCAGACTAATGAGTAGAATCAATAAGAACGTGATTTTGGCTGTATTAACATTGACAAGTTCAGTGTTTCTGCTTTTTCAGTTGTACTACTACAAGCACTATTTATCAACAAAGGTAATTTTTTTTTTCCTCCTTTCTCATCATTTGACTTCTTTTTAGCTGTATATTTTCTTAACATAGTTCTCCTTTGCAATACGTAAAATTGTTCATGGTTTTTCAAGTTCTTGCAGAAACATTTCTTACTGAAATTCTCATCTTTGGGGGGTGTGGCAGGCAATTCAAAATTGCAGTTAAGTGTTATTGTAATAACACACTAAAGTAAAGGTACCAGGTTTTAGTGATGTTTAATCTATTGAAATTTTCGAATATAGTTATGTAAAAATTATTTTTCTGCTCAGTATATTATTCCTCATTTAAATGAACTCAATGATAAATAATTTTGATAAAATATCAAAATTAATCTATTTTAGGGCTGGCCAAGTGCAGCACTTGGGAGCGCAGCAGCGCTCCCGCCGAGGGTTCGGATCCCACATAGAGACAGGTCCGCTCACTGGTTGAGCGTGGTGTGGGCGCGACACCGAGGGTTGTGATCCCGTTGCCAGTCGTGGTACAGGCGCGACACCGAGGGTTGTGATCCCGTTACCGGTCACGAAAAAAGACAAAGAGGAAAAAAAAATTAATCTATTTTAATACAGTATATATTTTACTTTAGTACCTACCAGGGAAGCGTAATGGTTTAAGTTAGCTTTTCCTATATGTATAGGAATAAAAAAGTAGAGAAAATGATTTGGAAACTAATAGCTTCTCTTCAGAATATACTTTTGTATACATATGGAATATACTTTTGTAGTCTTGATAAGGAATCCCAAAGTTGAGAAAGTTTTGAATTGTTAAAAGTTGCCAAATACTCTCACTGGGGGTTATTATAGTAATATTACTTTATTGAGAATTGTACTAGATGCTTTCCATGCTTGGTTTAACCCTAAACACAACCCTGGGGAAAATATGTTTCTTATTTTTATTTTTTTATCCTCATTTCATAGTTAGAGTTATCCTTCAGAAAGAGTTACTCCCGTCTCTCCCCAGCTAAAGGGGAGTATACTTCCCTGCCCTATTGATGTTAGGCTTTTCCATAATACTTGCTTTGGTGAGTGGAATGTTAACAGACATATGCAGAGGCTTCAAATGGTCTGTTGTGATTTGATTTGGTCTTTGTGCTCCCCTGACCTGCCAGGAGAAGAGAAGAACATGCCCTGGGCAGATACTGCCTTTCCATCCCAGGCCCTGAATGAAATGTATGGAGCAAACCAAAGCATAGCTGCCCCAGCTGATGCACAGATTTGTGAAGGAGAAAACAAATGCTTGCCAGCTGTAAGACTGGGGAGGTTTGTTATGCAGCGTTATTACATGAGGGTTATTAGACTTCATTTTATAAATGGAGAGATGTTAAATAACTTACCTACCTTAGCAAAATGAGTAGATCCTATTGTCTCTATTTTCAAAGCTAAAAGATATTCAACTCCATTAGCGGTCATTTCTTTGATTGCTAACGGAGTTAAACATCTTTCCATATGATTATTGGTTCTTTTTATTTCTTTTTTTATTCTTATTTCTTTTTATTTTTCTGATGGTGTTGTCTTTGATTATTAATGGTGCTCAAGTTGGTGAGAAATGGAAAGCATAACTATCAGGATTTATCAATGGGTTAGATTTCGGGTATGAAACACAGAAAAGAGTCAGGGATAACACTATTGATGGTGTTGTCTTTGATTATTAATGGTGCTCAAGTTGGTGAGAAATGGAAAGGATTTATCAATGGGTTAGATTTCGGGTATGAAACACAGAAAAGAGTCAGGGATAACACTAGGTATTTTTGGCCTAGGTAATTGAAAGGGGGAAGTTGCTGCTTACTGAAATGGGAAAGACTGGGAAGAGCAAATTTGAGGGATGGTGAAGATCAGGAATTTTTTTGTACATGTTAAGTTTGAGGTGCCTGTTTGACATCCAAATGAAGAAGGTGAATAATTGAATATGTAACTCTGGAGTTCAAATGGGTGGTATGGATTGGGAGTATAAATTGGGAGTAGTAAGCATATAGGTGGTATTTAAAGCTGTAAGACTAGATGAGATACAAAGGAAGTGAACACATTTAAAAAAGAGAGAGAAAGTCTCAAGATCTGAGCTTCACTTCGAGACCCTTCAATATGTCAGGGAGGTAGAAAGAACTAATAACTGAAATTAAGAAGGTATAGCCAGAGAGAAATAGCAGGAAAACCAGAAGTACGGGGATACTGAGAGCCAAGTGAATTGATGTGTTTCAGTGAGGCAGAAGTTATCAACAATTCTTGATAGGTCAAATAAGATAAGGACTAATAATTGACCATTGGACTTGGCAATGTGGAGGTCATTGGTAATCTTGATGAACGCTTGACAGAATGAATTTAAACTCAGGTGAGTTCATGGGAGAGGAGGAATTGGAGGCAATTAGAGAAGAAAACCTATTAGAAGTTTTGCTGTAAAGGGGGACAGAAAATTATTTGTTGGGAAAAGAGGAGTTGAGAGGATCTTATTTGTCACTTTAGTTATTTGTTTTAAAATGGGAGAAATAATACCATGTTTGTATACTAATGGGAATGATCCATCAGAGAAAGAAAAATTGTGGGAGCAATGTCTTTGGCCAGGCAAGAGGGAATGGGATTTAGTACATAAGTGGAGAGGTTGGATTTAGATAGGAATGCAGGCAAGTTCATCTGTTACTTCAGGAGGGAAGGCAGATTACATTGATATAATTCTAGTAGGTAGGAAGATATAATGGGAGCTTTTGAAAATTTTTCTCTACTCTTTTTGCTCTGTGAAATATGAGCAATGCCATAAGTTGAAAGATAAGACAGGGAGCAGGTGTTAGAAAGCGAAAAGAGCACAAAAAGTCATCTAGGAGAATGAGAGAGTTAATAGACGAGAAATGCAGGATGATTGCTGGGCAGAATTAAGGCCCCACATGAGGCTAATGGTCATGAATTTAAAGTGACACCAGTCAGCAGCCATGTTTAGCTTTATAGGTGCAGGTGAAGAATAAGTGGAGAGTTGAATTTTTGCTGAACAAGTAAAATGAGGTCAGATAGAGGCAAGTTGTGAGTATATGCAAAGGAGTGAGTATAAAACATGAATGTGATGGCATTATTCATAATAGCCAAAAGCGAAAGTAACTCAAATGTTCATCAACTAATGAATGACTATATAATGGAGTATTACTCAGCTATAAAAAGAAATGAAGTACTGACACAAGCTACAGTTGGATGAACCTTGAAGCATTATGTCAAGTGAAAGAAGCCAGGTGCAAAAGGCCATATATTATTCCATTTTTATGCAATGTCCACTATAGGCAAATCCATAGGGAAAAAATCCATAGGATTAGTGTTATGATTGAAGCTGGGAGGAGAAGGAATGGGGAGTGATTACTAATAATAGCCACATGATTCTTTCTGGAGTGATGAAAATATTCTGCAATTAGATAGTGGTGAAAGTTGTACAACTCTAAATATGCTCAATATCACTGAATTGTATACTTTAAAAGGGTGAATTTTATGGTATGTGAATTATATATCAATAAAGCTATTATGAAAATAATCTGCTAGCTCACTAGAAACTTACTTATCCCAAACTCAACAAATTAAACAATTCAGAAATTCAGCGTTGTCTACTAGTAGTGTAGGGCTATTTTGAGCAACAAGTGGCTGGCTATATTACAGAGTTTGTGAATCTCCCCTCAAGATTGAAGATTACAACACTACCTCTTTGTTGTTTTTTCTCAAACATCTCTTAGTGTTAAAATGTTATTGGCTAAGTTGTAGAGCTTGTGAGGAGAGATCAATTCTGGCTGTACCTTAATTACTCAGTCTATTCATCCTTCCCTTGCTTCTTCTCTCCCTCCAATTAACAATCCTCTGTTAAGCATTTACTAATTACCAAGCACTATGCCAGGCACTGGTTATGCAAAGATGGATTGGACTTGGTCCCTGCCCTTGAGTGTGTGATTGTTGTGAGGGGTATATGAGAATACATAATTTATATATGGAAGAGTCAAACACAGTACTTGACACTTATGAGCTGCTTAATAAATATTATTATTACTTGGCCAAGGTCTACAAACATTAATTTGGTGTGTGGAAATAAACTGAGGTAAGGGATATAGAGCTAAACAGACAAACCCTAATTCCAAACAGATAGCAAAGAGTTTGCTATTCATTGATGGAAATTAATTGGTTCAGAGATGTTGGCCATATAAACTTTGCTGTGTTTAATAACTTAATTAACTTACTGCAGTCAGTCAGTGTTTTCCATCTTGGGTTGTTAGAGCACAGTCTTATAACACCAATCCTAACAATCCTGCAAAGTAGGCATTATTACTTTCATTTTACAGACGGTTCCCGTGTCCATACTTTTCCTAATATGCACCGTAATTTCAAACATTGAGTTATTTTTTAAATAATGTTTTAAAAATATTTAGGTCTATTATAAAATTGTAGACTTCTTAGCTCATGACTGTGTGAAAATAGGTATTTGGATATGCTTTTTAATGGTTTATAAGCTAATAATAGTTTGAATCTCATGCTTATTCTCAATGTAATGTTGCATATTGGCCTTTGAATAGTAAAATGTTCTTTTGTTACCTTCCTAGAATGGAGCTGGTTTATCAAAATCCAGAGCAAGCCAAATTGGATTTGACAACACACAGTGGGTATGTACAGTAATCAAGGAATTCCTCAATTACAGTATTCATTTAGTTCGTGTGTTTATATACTTTATAAGTATTTGTTGAATGATGACAGTAATAATTACCTTGGGGGGGGGCAAGAGGCGGGTAGGTAGTGGCAGGGAAGGAGCAGGCCGAATGCCTAGTGCTTTACATGCCATATCTCATTTAGTCTTATGGAAACCTTAAGGAGTCAGTATTGTTATTCTCAATTCACTTAGAGATGTTAAAGTTAGTTAGCTAATAAATTGTTGAATCCAGATTCTGTCTGTGTCTAAAACTCTCATTCGATGAGCTATGGTGCTTTCCTAAGTAAATGAATGTGTGAATCAGAGTTGAACTATGAATAAGGAAAAATTAATAATTAGGAATAAAAACCTATTCAACATGTTCCCTTTATAAGATGAGGGGAAATTAGCAGTGTGGCCTTGTTTTGTTTTACAAATTTCAGAGCCTGTACATTTATGAAATATATTTTCTTACCCTTTTTCTAACTAAATTTAGAATAAAAAACAGTGCTGGATTACTAATAAAAAAATTACATTTATCCTGTTATTATACATTATGGAAATGATCAGGTATTTCCTGTGGATATACTGCAATCTTTGGCTTCTCTGTAACCAGAGATATGGAAGGCTTTAGATTAGAAGTGGATTTTCTTCATTATTTATTTATTTATTTTTTGGCAACTGGCCGGTTAGGGGATCTGAACCTGTGACGACTGTGGCATTATAAGCCTGTGCGCTAACCAACTGAGCTAACCTGTTAGCCCAAAAGTGGATTTTCAGATCACCAAGTAGTGATCATTTTAGGTCATTGCTGACACCACTTAGATTCGAACTACTTTTTAAAAAGTAAAGTCTGGGATATCCTATTATCAGGCTCCTCAGCTATCTACTCTAGAAGTATCACTGTGTCTCTCTCTTTTTTTTTTTTTTTTTAATTACTTGAATTGATTTTCTAAAGGTATTTTTGCTTCTATGTTCATTAGGGATCATGGTCTATAATTTTCTTATTTTCGTAATGTTTTTGTCAGGTTTTGCTGTAAGTATTAAACTGGCCTCATAACATCAGTTAGGAAATATTTCCTCCTGCCCAGTTTTCTGAAAGAGCTTTTGTAGAATTGGTATTCCTCCTTAAAAACTTTGGTAGAATTCACCAGTGAACCATCTGCATCTGGAGTTTTTTCCTGTTGTTTTGAGAGCAGTTTAAAGAAAAAAAATTCAGTTTCTTTAATTAGTAGGGCAATTCAGATTTTCTGTTTCATCTCATAGTAGTTTTAAGTTTTTCAGCAATTTATCCATTTCCTCTAAATTGTTGAATTTTTTGACATACTTTTTTACTTAGCTGTCTCTCCCACTAAGGGATAGTAAACCCTTCTAGAGCTGAGATTATTATATTCTTGGAATTTGCATAATAGTAAACTAAAAACAAAACACTGATTTCTAGTTTTATCTCATTCTTTTTCCTTAAAATTCTTAATATCCTGTGTATTTATTTATCTTGTATATGTTTTTAGAAATTTCTTCTTGTTGAATTTTTTGACATACTTTTTTACTTAGCTGTCTTTCCCACTAAGGGATAGTAAATCCTTCTAGAGCTGAGATTATTATATTCTTGGAATTTGCATAATAGTAAACTAAAAACAAAACACTGATTTCTAGTTTTATCTCATTCTTTTTCCTTAAAATTCTTAATATCCTGTGTATTTATTTATCTTGTATATGTTTTTAGAAATTTCTTCTTATTTTGTGAATACTAATTTATTCTTAATTTCATGAAGCACCTTTTTGATGGGCAAACATTCCTTTAAATTTTTTATTACTTTCATTGAAGTATGCTTTTAAGCAACAATATGTATCAGTTATTCTGTTTATCTTTGCCACTCTTGGGTATTATTTACTCCTGAGTGTGATTTAGTCTGTTTTCATTCTAATTTTGAAAATTTTTTTTTTCAGTAGAGGACACTACTTACTGGACAGAGGAATTATATTTAAAAATATTGCAGGGCTGGCCAGTTAGCTCAGTTGGTTAGAGCGCAGTGTTGTAACACTAAGGTCAAGGGTTCAGATCCCCACACTGGCCAGCTGCCAAAAATAAAATAAAATAAAAATATTGCAATATTAATAGAAAATCAAACTATATATGGAATGATCAAGCAGGACTGTATTTTGGTCTGAGTCTTTTGCTTAGAAAGGTTAAGCAGCATTACAAATACGAAGAAAAGTGGCACACACAATTGATTTTTGGTTTTGAAAGGTTGTCATGACTGATTTTTAAAATCTGACAGATCTGATGTTTTCTTTTTTGCTTGAAAAGATTTAGCTAATACCAAGAGAATAATTTGTAAGCCTAAAGTTTTCATCTTAGATACCTCTTCCTCTGTCAAGATTTTCTTATCCTTTTGATTTATGTTTAATTATAAAATAGCTTACAGGTCTGGACTTTTAATATGTTGTATGTATTTTTATTATAGCATATTTGACATTGTATTGTGAATATTTATTTGTCTTCCTTAGAAGATTGTGTGCTTCTTGAGACCAAGGATCGTATATCCTATTTGTTTGTTTGTTTGTTTTTTTAAAGCACAGCAGTAAGCATGTAAACACACCAAACATTCTTATAAAATTGATGAATAAAAATTTAATAAAATAAGTTGCATTGGTTTAACTGAATTAAGGGGATTCTTTTCCTCTCAAACAGCGTGCAGTTAAAAAATTTATTATGCTAACATCCAGCCAGAATGTACCAGTGTTCCTTATCGATCCTTTGATTCTGGAATTGATTAATAAAAACTTTGAACAAATCAAAAATATTTCTTATGGCTCCACTTCAGAATGCAAGTTTTTCTGTGTTCCAAGAGACTTCACTGCATTTGCATTACAGTATCACCTATGGAAGAATGAGGTAGGATGATTTGCTTTCAAATAATGGAATAGGTGTTTTTCACAAAGTAGTATGGGATTAAACCAGTTTAAGATGTAAGACATTTTGAAATTTTCTTAAAACGTTTTATAAATTGTGTCAGGAATATTTTCCACTATAAGTAACAGAATACAATTAATAACAACTAAAGCAAATAGGAGATTTATTTTTCTTGTGTAACACAAGGTTGAAAGGTTGATGGCT
>NW_007731579.1:116892-128454 GCF_000696425.1 Galeopterus variegatus
TTTTAACCCCCCCCCCCCCCATCTGCAGCCCACGCAGCTTTAGGTCCCAACATGGCTTCAGTCCTGCTCACTCCAACAAAATCCATGTTCAAAGCAGGAAGATGAGAGGTAGGAATGGCAACACACATCTGTCTTTTGAAGGAAAAATTTTCTCAGAAGCTTCTGGTGAACTTCTACCTATATCTCACTATCCAGAACCATCGTCACATGTCTCCTAGTTGTGAGGGAGGCTAAAAAGACAGGTTTTAGCATCTTCATTATGTAAGCAGCTAGATAGGAAGGGTTAGGTGAGCTTTCGGTATATATTACATAAGGTATAAATGAGGGTAGTATCCCTAGTCTATAGTACTGTTCTTCCTGTTTTGTAAGTGCGTGGTACTTCTTTGATACTTGAGTAGAGTATTTCTTGGGTGTGTCCAAAAATCTGAACTTATATTTCCATCCTGCTTAATGGTTACAAGGTGAAA
Organism: Galeopterus variegatus; assembly: GCF_000696425.1. NCBI lineage: Eukaryota > Metazoa > Chordata > Mammalia > Dermoptera > Cynocephalidae > Galeopterus > Galeopterus variegatus. Next base: position 117,360 of record NW_007731579.1, read on the forward strand.
CTCAGACAGAAGTCAAAAAAAAAAAAAAAAAAGTTTCAATCAAACATGCCAAAAATGTGCTTACTTCTTTTTTGGAATACCTCTAACTTTCTGATTTCACTATTTTTCATTCTGAAGAGTTATTCAAGTAAGAAAATTAGCATCAAATTAAATGAACTTAACTAGGTAGTTAGCCACCTGTGATAGATGTGTATTAATTCGACAGTTGGATCTGTTTTAGTTGTGTTGACCCCTGCTAGCGGGGCTCACTTTCCAGGATGGTGGTGGTCTGGGAAATCACTATAAGCTACATATTCCTTAATTGCCCTAAACTCTTACACAGGGCATCAAGAGAATGAGATCTGGCTTTTTCCTGGGCCATGGTTCTTTCCAGACGGTGATGCAGGTGATAAAAAACAGATGAAATGTATAAATAAGTCCATGATTTTTGTTTGCTTGCTTATTTTTTCTCCTAATTTTACATTTTGAAGATGTTTAAACTTATGCTGGAAGTCCAAGGTCAAGGTGCCGGCATCTGTTGAGGGCCTTCTTGCTATGTCCTCACATGGTGGAAGGCAGAGGGCAGGACAGTGATGTATGAAGCCTCTTTCAAAAGGGCAGTGATCCTATTAACAAGGAAGGATCCCTCATGGCCTAGTCACCTCTTAAAGGCCCCATCTCTTAATACTGTCACATTGGCAATGCCTGAATTTGTGGGGGGACACATCCAAACTATAGCACATGCCAAAAGCTTACAGCAGAAAAGGGCAAGTAGAAGTGGAATTAGTTTTTTGTTTCTAAGTTTATTTATTTATTAATATTACTTTTTTTTTACGTTCTATGATATTGTGATGGAGCAGTTGTTGGGGAAGGGGACCAAAGAAGGGGGAAAGAAATAGGGTAGGAGAAGGAAGAAGGAGGAGGGGTGGGGTTGAAGCCTGTGGCACCCCTCTCATTCCTGCATGGGAGACCAGGGGGCTTCCAGTGGTAACTTGGTTGTTGCTGGGCTGGTTGCTGATGTCAGAGGGGTGTGGCTGAAGCCCTCGCCACCCCCACCACCCCAGCTCAGGAGCCCAGAGTGCTTCCTGTACCAGCTCAGTGGTGGTTCCTTCTTTCTCCTTTCTGTTTGCTAGTTTTCTATATATCTATCAGTAATCCATCTGTGAAATCTGCAATAGAAACATAAAACTCTCAGTAGGATCTAATACATCAGGTAATCTCTCAGTTCCATTTTTATTTTTCCTTGGAGACATCCCTCCAGGAGCTCTTGGTCTTACACCTATAATATAGACTGGTCTGCTGTGCCAGCATTGTTTTGCAACTCCCTTTCATAGCATTCTAGGAAATCCCCTTATCTTTCCTATGTTAAAAACCCCTATTTTCTAGATTACATGTGTCTTCTTGATTTACTCCATCATCGTAAGAGAGAACATTCTCCTATTAACCTCCTGAGGAAGGGAGCATGGGAGGTTGAAACCTTGCATTTCTGAAAGTGTTTCTATTTTACCTTCCCATTTGATTTGGCTTATGTATCAGTTGGTGTGTGCTGTATAACAAACCACCACAAAATTTAGTGGCTTAAAACAACAATCACTTATTTAGCTCACTATTCTGTGACTTGGCACTTTGGGTAGGATTCAGCTAGGTGGTTGTTCTGATCTCAGCTAAGCTTACTCTGCCAATTAGCTAGCTAGTCCTGCTTTTTCAGGATAGCTAGCTGTCGTATGGGGTAGTGGAGGTGCCTAGGCCATGTGTCTTTCATCATCCAGTCTACTTCAGGCTTATTCACAGAGCACTGAGAAAGCAAAAGCATGCAAGGTCCTTTGACATTGTTAAAATATTAAGATGTTTTTATTCATGAACATGAAATATATCTCCTTTAATTTGGGTGTCCTTTGATGCTCTTTAATAGAATATTCTAATTTTTCTTATAGATTTTGCACATCTTTTGTACAATTTATTTCTTACTACCTTACAGTTTTTATTGTGTGGGAGATTGGGGGGGATGTGGATAAGTTATTTTTCCTCTTTTTTCAATTCATTATTATAGGTGTATGAGAATGCTGTTGAGATTTGTATTTAGATCTTGTTTCCCAGCTTCTGTACTGAATTCTATAGCTACACTCTAATAGTTTATTCTCTCTCTCTCTCTATATATATATATATCTTTCTCTCTTTTTCTCTGAACGTAGATCATTGTATTGTGTGCACAAAAAACAATTTGGTTTCTTCCTTCCTAATTCTTACAACTAATTTCTTTTTCTTGACTTCATGATGTAGTTAGGACCCTCAGCAATAGTATTGAAAGTGTTCCTTCTTTCTGAACTTTTTATTACTTGGATGCCAGACTTCCAGAATTGATCCTCTCACTTTCTTATCATTGCTCTATGATTTTCCATCTCTTTTTCCAACTGTTCTACTTTTTAACAAAATCTTTAATGGTGCCATTGATTTTGTCTTTTTTTTTTTAATTTTTATATTTTTATTTTCTAAAAGCTCCTTGTATTCTGATTATTCCTTATTATAGCACTGTGTTCTTACTTCATGGGCTCAGTTTTAACTTTTATAGCTCTGCACATTTTAAAGTTTTGGTATTTTGAAAAAATCTTTTGCTCCCTGCTGTATTTGGGTTTTTTTTTTTTTTGTGGATATTTGTTTTTTGGTATGTTTATTTTTCTTACTTGTTTGTCTGTTTTCCATGATATAGATTTTCTATAATATTTGTTCATATTTAAGTATGAGACACTGAAAATCAATTGAAAACCTTTTTTATAGTCAAGCCTCATTAACTGGTGGACTTTACTGTGGGGTTTAAGAGTGTGCCAGCTTTTTCACTGGGGAGACTCCTAAATGTCAGTATTTGTAGGTCATTTCTATTGGACTGTTAGATTTTCTCATGGAAAAATTTACAAGGCTTATAAACCATTTTTACAAAGAGTGTTTTATAATGTTCCTTTATTTTCCCAAAATGAAGTTCAAGGAAATTTTAATCTTCCTACACACATAATCCCCCAAATCAATATAATGTCTTAACTGTAACATAATGTAGAAATAAAAGTTAATAATATATGCTTTAGTGTGTAAACATTCAGGCAAGACTATACTGGAAACCATAATAAAGTAATTCAGATACTTGTATTTATAAGCAGGATCACAGAATGTAATAGCTACAGATATAGACTCATACTATGAATGGTATTGTTGTTAGTAATGTGATTTTCCAAAATAGTTAACAAGTTTCCAAAAACAAAAAAGTTAAAATTGTCTCTCTATTGACATGTCTATTGTATTCCTGAGAAATAAGGGCTCAGATAATTATAAACCAATTTTTCACTATGTGATTGTATTACAGGACATTTGAAATTAAGTAGAACACAGGATAGATTTTCATATTTTGTGTTGTAGGATGTCTAGTATTCCTGGCCTAGGCCTCTAAGTGCCAGTTTATCATTATGGTAAACCAGAAATGTCCTCGTAAATAGCTAAAATGTCTCTTGGGGGCCATACTGCATGCCTTGAGAACCACTGCTTTAGAATAAAGGGAATATACCATTCTTGGCAAAACTGATATGGCCAAAGTCAGTGGAAGAAGCAAAAGGTCAGTTATACTCAGAATAAACACACAGGTTCAGGTTATTTTTTTATATATATGACATCGTAGAGAGCCCTTGGATATTCTTCCTAAAACTTCTCACATGGTGTAGCTAAATAGATCATTAGATCTAATTACTGTAGACTTCATTTGCATGTGATTTTTTTTTTTTAAATAATGCCACTACCCTAAAGTGAGCAAACCACTGCCAAGGCAACTGGAGTAGATTTGTGCAGCACAGTCTTGACTTAGGTCTTTACTCCACTTGATCAGAGCAGCTTCTTTGTTCTTGACTCTTCTCTCTCTTATGGTTTTAAGATGGCAAGCCAAATGACAGTTTTGCCTATTTTGTCTGTCAGTCTTTCCCACAACCCATGGGAAGATTTCTCTCAAAGTCTGGCTGGCCTTTTTAAATTTTTCTGAATTTATCATCTTATAATGCCTTTCTTTCATTCTGTACAGTAGTCTTTCTCCACCATTACCCTCAATCAGTACTTTCCACTAAAAGAGGAGTTCTGTAGTTGACAATTCTAGTATAAGAAGAGTCAAGGTAAAATAGTATTAGCCAGGATAAATTACATTACTTGCTCTTAAAAACAACCCTAAAATCTCATTGACTTAGCACAAGAAAGGAGTATTTGTCTTTACTCAAAATCCAGTGTAGCTATTCCTGGTCAGGGATATTCCTGAGTGACTGTCCTATAAGCAGTGACCCAGGGATCCAGGCTATTTCATTTGTATGGTTTTCCCATCTTGAAGTTCTTTGCTTTTATACATATAGATGGAAGACAGAACATGGAAGATCTTTTGGAACATTGTAAGGTCAGGCCTGGAAGTGGTATATGGTATTTCTATCTACATTCCATTAGCCAGAACACAATCTAGCTCTGTATCCAAAGGAAGACACTGGTTGTTACCAGAAGTATCGCTTTCTCTCATTTAACAATATAAACCACCACAACAAATATCTATTGAGTATCTGCTAGGTACTAGACACTGTTGCTTCCTATGGTTGAGAAACTTGTAGTCTGTTAATGGAGTTTAATCATTTGAATAAACAATTTAAAAACAGTACAATAAATAGTGTGATAGAGGCTTGTTTGTGTTATAAGAGCATAGATAAGGGCACAGCTAATTCAGATGACAACATTGAAAGGCAATAAGTGGTGTGAAGAAAGTGCTCTTGAAAAATGCTGTGGCCAGTAAGACAAACTTCAGGACACTTCATCATTTAATAACCTAATGTCTGGTATTACTTCTTAGAGCTTTATTTTTCTTAATTGTGGACTATGCATAATAATATCTTCCTTGCTGTGGATATCAAGTGATATAATGAATAATGAGATGATGAGATAATGAATGTGAATAAGCTTTGTACACAGGATGTAAAATATAAACTAGAGAGGTCGTGTTATACAGTGAAAAGGACCTTAGATTTGGTTGGATAAGACCCAAATGCTTGCAATGACTTTGCAACTTATTAGTTTTGTTTTTTAAGACAAGAAACCTGACTTCTGTGAATTTGTTTCTTTATCTGAAATACCTGTGCTACTTACAGAGTAGATGTCATATGCAAATGCAATAATGTATATAAAAGTTCTTTGAAAACTTTTTTTGTAAATTCCTATTCAAATGTAAGGTGTTCTTAATAATTAATACTATTTAAAAATCTATTAACACTGGTTATTGAGATTAGGACTAAAATCTACCGTATAGTTTAATCTTGTTACATGAGATTTATACTGTAACTAATGATGTCAGAAAATGCACTTTGTCTTTGTGTGTTTCACACTATTTTCTAATGTGCATTTTGATGGGGTTCTTTATGGTAACATTTTAGGTTGTTGGGATATAAACTTTGAGATGATAGAACTATTTTTTTGAAGTACTTTTGAAGATTAAGGTTATTAGAAGTTAAATTAAGAATTACAAGTTTACTAGACAGAGTCGAGATAGAGGAGAGTAGTGGAAAGAGGAGGGCAGGGGGACAGAGAGAGGGGTAAAGAACAGAAAGAAGAAAAGAAAAATGTTAGGAACAAGCTCTTGACATTTCAACATTTAGAAATAAGGTAGAGGAGGAGTCAGGTAAGAGTTTGAAAAGAAGAGGCCTGTGAGGTAGGAGGGAAATCAAGAGAATGCAATGCCATCAATGCCAAAAGAGGAAAGTGCTTGGGCATATGGGTCCGATGACTCCAGTGCTTCTGGGAGGTTCGGTAAGATGAGGACAGAAATGTGGCCAGTGGATTCAATTGTATGGAGGTCAGTGGCCACCTTGAAAATAGCAGTTTCATGGAGAAGGGGGGCAGAAGCCAGATCAGAGCCAGTACTCGGGTTGAAGAGTATGTAGGAGGTGAAGCTTTGGAGACATAAAGAATAGAACACACTTTTGGAAAGTTTGAGTGCAAAGGGGAACAGAAATGGGACATGAGCTAGAAGGAGACACCACAGGGTGAAGAGAGGTTTTATTTTATTCATAGAAGATACCAGAGTACATTTGAATAGCTGATGGGATTGATCTGGAAAAGAATGATGCAGGAGATGTAGAACTTCAGGAGTGAAGTCTGAGAATGGGAAGGATGGGGTCCAGTTTCTCAAGAGTTGACCTACCTTCAAAAAATGATTTAACAGGTAAAACTCATAATTTTCTGTTCTTTAAGAATATTTATCTATACCATAGACGTTATCCTACAATGAAGACAGCTAGCATTGAGGGTTATAGTTTGTGTTCCATGAAGTATATCTTATCCTGAAAGAAAAAAGAATTACAAGTTTAACGTGCTATCCTTATGTTAACATTTACCTTATAGAAACTAATTAGAGAACACTAAAACGGGCATTCTCATTCCAAGAAAGAAATTTATATTAATTTTCATAAAGCAGGTCATTGGACATATGTTCCATACTATAGAGTTTATTTACCACTTTCCTTTATTCTCCCACTACTACTTTCTGCTCATTACTCTCATTTTAAAATCTTCTGGCAAAGAGCAAATAAGTACAAAAATATGGCTCAATTCAGTGTAAGAATCATTTTAGTTTTGCTCGTAGTATTTGATTTCAAATATTCAATCTTGCTGTTTCTTTGGTTCTAGGAAGGCTGGTTTCGGATAGCTGAGAATATGGGATTTCAGTGCCTAAAGATTGAGAGCAAAGATCCCCGGCTAGACGGGATAGATTCACTTTCTGGAACCGAAATCCCCCTGCACTATATCTGCAAATTGGCCACTCATGCCATCCACTTAGTAGTCTTTCATGAGAGGAGTGGCAACTACCTGTGGCATGGCTATCTACGACTCAAAGGCCACATTGACAGGAAATTTGTTCCTTTTCGAAAGTTACAGTTTGGTCGTTATCCTGGAGCTTTTGACAGGTAAGTTCACAGTTCAAAGGGGGAATGTGAAATGACTGTTGTCCAGTCATAAATTCTTGTGCATTTTTTAGATTTAGTAATGAAATCTAATAGATAATTCACGTAAACGTTCTTAGTAACATTATTCTTAATGCCTGCAAATTAGAAGCAACCTAAATGCCCTTCAACAGTAAAAGGATAAATGAATTTATATGTGTATATATATGTTTTCATACAGCAAAATTATGCAGCAGGGAAGTAAATGAACTAGAGCTCTGTGCAACAGCATGGATGAATCCTCCGATGTTGAGTGACAAAAAGTCACAAAAGAGTACAAATATTATGATTACATTTATTAAAAGTTCAAATACAGGCTAAATTATGTTCATAGATTTGTACTTATACATTAAAGGTATTAAGAAGAATAAAGAAGAGGTAGCAGAAAAGAGATTTTATTTCTAGGGAAGATAGAGTGGGAGTGATTGGCTAGGACACAGAGAACTGCAGAGAAGCTGACAAAATTCAGTTCTGTGGTAGAGACATGGGTGTTTATTTTATAATTCATTTTTTATGCCTTTATGTTTTATGCACCTTCCTGTATATTTTTAAAACTGTGTGCAAAAATATATTCTTAGCTATCACAGTAATAAAAATATTTCTTATGACAAAAGTAATTTGAAGGGATTCATGTAAAATTTGATTAGCTGTAGTGTATGATAAATGACTGAAAAAGGTATTCAAAACTGGAGGCTTCTTCATTTTTTGTATATGTGGTATCAAACCTTTTCTGAACCAAGCCAGGTTTTAGAAATAAAATGACCAGAAAAAAGAGTAGTGTGTGTGAAAAAATATTTTGTTGTTAATATTGGCTCCTCTTATTATTTTAGTCTAAATCATAATGGCCACTATTATCTTACCACTTTTATGCATGCTTTTTTCTTATTCTGTATTTCAAATAAATGTCTTTAAGAAAACATCTTTTAGTTTTTTATTGTGAATTTATTTCAAAGTTTAATTAATAATTCAGTAAAGTTAAAAATTGTTAGTCAACAAATATTAAACATAAATGTATGCCAATACATAAAAGCCATCTCTACATTGTGCAAGTAAAATTTTATATAAAGAGGAATCAAAAATATTCATCAGAATATTTGTGGAATATCTGAAATACAAAAGACCAATTCCCAGATTAGCATTTTGCCTGCTAATGAGACTCCCAGGCTGTTGTAATTTACTCATGTGTCTTAAGTGGTAAAAATGTTGACTTCTCCAAAAGTAAATTGATAGTTTAAGATTATGTCAGTTAACTTTCCTTTCTGCTTAAAATGCCGAGGTTTTATGAACAAGTATAAAAATGTTTTAAAATATATTGACCAAGATGCTTAAATTCATTTACTGTTTGATGTTGGATTTTCAAGGTCTTATTATATTTGCTAATTGGTATCTGAGGTAATTGAGAAAATATGCTTGATGTTTAGCTATTTTGCTAATGTTTGATATTTTAAAGAGGCTGCCTCTTTAAAACGTCAAAGAGGGGTTAAATCCTGAAAAAGACAAAAAAAAAAAAAAAAAGAGGGGTTAAATCCTTATAATAAATTTTAACTTTTGTTTTTAGGCCAGAGTTACAGCAAGTTATTGTTGATGGACTAGAAGTTCTCATTCCTAAAGATCTAATGCACTTTCTAGAAGAAATACCACACTCTAGGTTTATTGAGTGTAGGTATAAAGAAGCTCGAGCATTTTTTCAGGTTAGAGACAACCAAATAATGTACTTTTTAAAATAAAGGAGGTGTGTTTATTTTTAATATTTCTTGGGGGGAAATGAAGGGACTTATGGAAAATAGATGTGAAAACATCTTTTTTAATTCATCTATTTTCTTCCAGTTTGTTTTCTTTCAATTTTTTAAAAAATTAAAAATTAACCTTAAACTATTTCTTCCCTAAATAAATAGACTGATATTTATTTATTGTTTTATTTGAATAGACTTTGATAGGTGTAGCACTGTCATCTACCTTCAACTAAGATAGACTATAAGCTTTAAAAAATTCTCTTTTTGAAGCAATCCAAGTGGGATGAAGCCACTGTAGAAGGTGTACCTTATAGATTTAGAAAGGACTTCATGGGAAATATAGTTTTTCTCAGAGGGTTGGCATTGAATATGAATTTTTTGTGTTTATGAAGGTTTTTGAAGATAAACAATATACAGAGACAAAGTGCTTTTTGAACTTTATTCTGTTGCTCTAGCTTTCAATTTGATAGGCATTTATTGAAAATCTGTTTCCCAGGCTCCTGACCCTGGGGCATGAAAGTTCAGCTCTAAGAGATGACATAAAACAGAGATATAGTGAAAACAGGCAAATTAACAGTGGGGTTTTGGTACCCTAATCCTTCCACTTGCCCTTTATTTTCTGTGATTCCCTGCCAAGAAAGCTGTATACACAAAGACAGGAACAGAATGGGAAAATGAAGTACCAGCTTTATTGCTGCCAAGTGCCCAATATCCACAAATACAAGGTTTCTCTGGCATAGTGAATTCTGCTGGCCCCCAAACCTATGCCTGACAGTCCACATGGGCCTTTCTAGCCCTATTGCCTTATATCCATAACTGTGGAACTATGAAATTTACCCACTCAGCCTCATGAATGAAAAGATGGAAAAGTGCATGTGTGGATGGGTCTAGTGCAGTAGGCAAGTGCTGCCTGACATATCCCCACCACATAATAACAAGAAGTAGAAGAGATAGAATTTGGTGCTTAAGTTTGATCACTCACTCTTCTTGTCTTAAGAGAATTTGTTGTGGTCGCCACTTCTGTCATAGCAGTTATCACAGTGAATTGTGAATGTCCATCTTGTCCCACTACTAAATTGTGTGAACTTCTTGATGACAGGCGTTTTATTTTATTCCTATCTGTAGCCCCAGTATCTACCATAATACATGGCACAAAGATAAGATCCTAGAAATATAGGAAAATGCATGGAGAATAAGGTGCTTGTACAAATCAAATGATTTTTATTTAAGGACACTTACTAGGGCTACTCCATTACCTAGAAAGCACTTGCCCAGACTCATTTTATCGATCTTTGTGAGAAGGCAGTGTAAAATGTAAAATGTTTCAAAAATACTGAGAAATCATGTAGATAGTATCATATTTTTAAATTCCGTATTTTTTACTGTTGCTTTTGAAACTTAAGAACAAGCACTCAATCAGCATTTGAGTAAAGAATATGGATGACAGATGTTTAGAGGGCTTATCAGCTTATTACAGCATCATAGTTTTGGTGTTCAATGTCCCATCAAATAGCAAGATTGTAATGCTATCTGGAGGTTTATCATAACACAACCAGGTGGAACTTTGTGTTTGCAGAGTTGTGATTCCTAATTTGTTTTTATCTCCTGCTAGTGTATTGGTATTACTGATATAGAGTGCCTAATGGGATTGATAACTTTTTATTCTTATCCTCTTAAATATTTCATTCCTCATTATTTCTTATGTTAGAACCATGATTAAAAACACTAGAAGTGTCAGTTTTCAAATTCAAGTGAACATACATATATTTGAGCACTTGATGGCGCCAAATACTTGGTGTAAAACAAGCAATGAACTAATCTAATAGACCTCATTAAGCTGCCTCCTTTCTTTTTTCTTTTTCTTTTCTTAAAAATAATTTTTAAGGGCCAGCCCTGTGGCTCACTCGGGAGAGTGCGGCGCTGGGAGCGCAGCTGCGCTGGGAGTGCAGTGGTGCTCCCGCCGCGGGTTCTGATCCTATATAGGGATGGCCAGTGTGCTCACTGGCTGAGCGCGGTGCGGGCGACACCAAGCCAAGGGTTACGATCCCCTTACTGGTCGCATAAAAAAAATAAATAAATAAAAATAAAAATAATTTTTAATTACTTTCAAAGACATGAAAGCTGTAAATACAAATCAAATAACCTTTTTTCTTCTGAACCATTGGGAGGTAAGCTATCAACAAAATGCCCCACAACCTCAAATAATTTAATATTTTCTAAAAAGAAGAATATTCTCCTACATATCCTGATATAAAAGTTAGGAATTAGCATAGATTATTACTATTTAATCCCCATTCAAGTTTTGTTAATTGTCCTAATAATGACCTTTTTTTTTTTTTTTTAAAGATGACCGGTAAGGGGATCTTAACCCTTAGCTTGGTGTTG
>NW_007731579.1:129216-130962 GCF_000696425.1 Galeopterus variegatus
TATATGGGATCCGAACCCGAGGCCTTGGTGTTATCAGCACCGCACTCTCCCGAGTGAGCCGGCCCAATAATGACCTTTATAATGAAAGAATTCAATTCAGAATCACATGTTGTATTAATTTTCCTGTCTTTTTAGTCTTTTTCACTCTGGAAGTGTTTCTCAGTTATTTTTTGACTTTCATGACTTTGATGCTTTTGAAGATATGGGCCAGATATTTTGTAAAATGTCCTTCATTTTGGGTTTGGATAGTTTTTCCTTATGTTAGATTCAGGTTATACATCTTTAGAAGGAATAACACAGAAGTGATGCTGTACTCTTCTTATTACATCCTGTCAGGTGCTGCATGATTTTGATTTGCCCCAATACTGTTAACATTCACATTGTTCATTTGATTAAAGTGCCATCAGCTAGCTTTACCCCTATGTAGTTTCTACTTTCCATTTGAATTTGGCATGAAGTTACTTTAAAACAGTATAAATATTGTTTTCTCCTTCAAACCTTCAATTTATTTATTTGTTTATATCAGTGTGGACTAATGACTTACTGTTTTATCCAGTAGTTTATAGTCCTTTATTGTCATTATTTATTTTGATCTTTAAATTGTTCCCGTTTTGACCAGTGGAAACCCTGTCACAGTGTCTTCTATGTCTTTTTTAACATGTCTCCATCATTTTTTGAGCACTTTCTTGCTCTTTTAGCACAATAAGATTTGCCCTAACCCTGGGATCAGCCGTTTCTCTGAGTCCTTGTTCCTTTTAGAAGCCTAGATCTGGATGTAAAGTGTACCCATTGATTTGGGTTTTGCTGCACACAGGCCCTCTCAGTGGACAGGGGTAGGATGTGTGTGTATGTCTGCATATATTTATTTCTATATATTGAAATCTATGAATTCACATTGATATCTCCAGTCCAGTTAAGTTATAAGATCCAGGTAAACATAGGGTTCATTTCCATATTCATGACTCCATTCTCAAACAATGAGAAGAACCCTGACTCCCATTGTCCTTAGTATATTTACTTATTTGTTCAATCTCCCTGTATGTAACCAATCTCCCACCTAACATTTGTACCTGTTAGTCTATTAGTCCACAGTGGGAGCAGGGGTAGAAGAGGGGAATGCTAGAGTAGGTGTGGGACCATTTCAACTTCTCCCTCATAATCCTGCCCTCAGCACCCTTTGAGCTGGTTTCCCCATCTGAGGAAAAGGAACAATTATCTCTACTTCACAGGGTTGTTTTCTGTTTGTTTTTGAATTGAAAAACAGTTTTATAAATTGAAGTCATCAAGGAAACTCAGTGTGAAGTGACATAAAGAACCAAATTTTCACGCAAAGCATTTGGAGAATATATTTGCATTATGTAGATGAGGAGGGGGCTCAAGAAGGATGAGGGGGGGTGCAGATAGAGGATAGGAGATGAGGGGGCATGAGGAAACCCTTTAGTGTCTTAGCCCAGTTACAAATTGTAGCACTGGAGAGTTTTTATATCTCATAGTTAATTTGATCCTTTTAGTCACTCTGTGCATTAAGGCAAATATTCTCCTCTGACAGATAAGAAAACTGATGCTTCAAGATGTCAGCGAATACAGTCATTATAGGCTGAGCATGAACTAAATACTAGGTCTCCAAACTCTTAGTTCCAGTCTTTTTCTTCTATAGCAAGGATAAGAACATGTACTGCTCATTCCAGTTATATATTCTAAGAGAAGTTATGGCTCTGAGGAGAGAGATGATTTCGTATTGAAGGA
>NW_007731579.1:132257-134654 GCF_000696425.1 Galeopterus variegatus
AACCCTCGGCGGGAGCGCCACCACACTCCCAAGCGCTGCACTCTACCGAGTGCGCCACTGGGCCGGCCCCTGAAAGATTTTGTTATTGAGAGCATATCAGACAAAGGAAACAACATGTATAAAGGCACCGAGGCTTGAGAAGTTGTGGTATATTGGGGAACTTACAAGTTATTGCTGTACTGTAAAGTATGAGGAGAGGGGAGATGGGGCTGGACCAGTAGTCAGGGACCAGAACACACTGTCCTTGTCTGCCAGGCCAAGAAGTTTAGATTTTGTCCCTTAGGCAGTGAAGCATCACTGAAGAATTTATAGTGCTTTCCTCACTTCTGGACACTCTAAAAATGAAGAAAATTAGGAAAGCAAGATGACTAAGTAAATGATGATATTTGCCTAAAACTTCATAATTTGCAAGTCATTTTTCTACTTAAATCTTCACAGCAGTCCTGCAAAGTATAATTATTATCCTTAAATTATAAATGAGGAAATTAGATCTAAGAAAGGTTTATTTTTTTTCATTCTCTCATTCATTCAACAAATATTCAGGCACTGCTCTAGGCACTGGAGATATAGTGAAAAACAAAGTAAAGTCACTTTCCTCATGGAGCTAAAAAGAAATGGAGCTAGATTTGAATACAGATAATCTGAATCAAAATCACAGTCTCTTTCTACTGTACTACACAGTCTCAAGACCGATAGCATCAGTGAATGATAAAAACATCACTGAATTCAACTTTGCTTGTAGTTCCCACAATTAGCCTTCTTTCCCCCTAACTGCCCAACCTGCTAAACTGTGATGTGGAAGAGGGAGCTGATAAATGTAGGTCTCACCCTTTGGGAACCCTGGTTATATTCTTTCCTTTTTTACTTGTCTCTCCTAGAATTTACTGCTATATTCTTATTTTAATGTGTGACTAACAAGTAACCATAAAACTTGATTTTTATAATAGAAAGATATAATATGTGGAATTTAAAAATTTAAATTGGATGTCACAGAAATGTTTCTAGCAATTTAGAAATGGTTAATAATAGCTGACTGTTTATCATATCTGTAGCAGTACCTTGATGATAACACTGTGGAAGCTATGGCCTTTCGAAAGAGTGCAAGAGAATTATTGCAACTAGCAGCCAAAACATTAAAAAAGTTGGGAGTACGATTCTGGCTGAGCAGTGGAACTTGTCTAGGTAAAATTCTTGTTGCTTTATATTTGTCTTTTTTTCATTTTGTCCTCTTTGGCTTTAGGGATGATTGCTTGAGATGACAAAACATCAGTGATAATTGAAGTGTTAAGTTTATAGACAATAAACATTAGTGCATGGAGCAATGACCTATTGATTTCTTTAAAGAAATTAATTTCAGAAATACAAGGACACTTTGAAAAGTTTGTGGAAAAATAGGAATAAAAGATAATACAGGGCCGGCCCCGTGGCTCATTTGGGAGAGTGCGGCACTCACAGGTTTGGATCCTATATAGGGATGGCTGGTGTGTTCACTGGCTGAGCGTGGTGCAGACGTCTCCGAGCCAAGGGTTGCAATCCCCTTACTGGTCAAGGAAAAGAAAAAAAAAAAAAAGATAATACAAATCTTTCTGTGAAGTTTTTGAAGGCCCTTCATATAAAATAGAATGTTAGGAAGGCCATGTTTGTGCTTACCAAAAATTATAAATATGTAAGATTTATAACAACATGTAGACTATAGTTGATTCTCAGGTAATCTTTAAATTAGCATTTTATTATTTCTATTCCAAAGATTGTCACTGCCATTTTAAGAAAACTCTTGTTCTATTTCTTTACTTACACACCATACAAATAGCTTGCATTGCACTAAAAGTTTCTAATGAGAGAAATATTGAAAGGAGTGTCATGAGATCCTCCACAAATCTTTTCTAGGTCATTAATAGTATCAATGGTTAGACATCACCATTCATCTGACATGGGGGAAATATGGACTTTTCTATAGACTTTAGGCAAATTGCTGTTAGAATCTGAAAAAGTTCTCCAGATCTCTGTCCACTGTCTATTAGATCAAACTTTTTGGAAGTTATAATTCTTTAGAATCTCAAATTTTGTTTTGTCTTTATTTGTTCCCTCTTGATTATAAATGTAGTTAATTATAACTGTATTTGTATAAAAGTTAATTCAGCTCCTGCTTTTATAGGGTTACCATATAATTTATTGTCCAAGAGACTTTTGAGAGTAAAAGGAAGGGCCATTAATAGTTATGCTGGTACAATAGGTGTAAACTGGAATATATGGTTATCTTATCTATTAAGCTTTGTGGAAAATTCACATGGTTCTTCTTGTCAAGGAGCTTACCACTAGAGTGAGCCAAAGAAAGAGCACATCTCACACATTTATGTGGTATTTGCTTTAAGGTTTAACTTTTTAGAAGCAAGGCTA
>NW_007731579.1:135107-137143 GCF_000696425.1 Galeopterus variegatus
GCACATCTCACACATTTATGTGGTATTTGCTTTAAGGTTTAACTTTTTAGAAGCAAGGCTATTTTTATAGACTGTCATCCAAAATACTTTTTAATCATTTGTCATTATTTGAGTTTTAAGCCCATGGTTTTCTTGATTTAAGGGCATTTATGAAATGAGGGAGTTGTACTGGATGATATTTAAGGAACCTTTCATTTTTAATAGTTTTTAATTCTTTGATAGAATTCTTTTAGAATTCTAAGTAATATTGCCTGATAACAATGCCTATAAGGATAATTGTAGACAATTTACTTACTTTTAAGATAATTTGGATGGAAGGATTAGAAGGATAATAGGGGAGACCCAGGAGTCCTTAGTAATATTAAGGTATAAATTTTATTTTTTTTATATCAACACAATAGCACCTAATCGAGTAAACACTTAGAATTATCTTTTGTCAGTATGTTGAAAATTGAAGCTGATACTGTGTTTCTTTTTTATATGACCCATCAGATATGAGCTGTTCAGAGCTGTTAAATTCTATGAATTATTGCTCAGGAAAGGTATATCGATTAAGCAAAAGAATTAAGAATTTTTAATATCATACCTTAAAGTCAACATCTATCACTAGAGGTTAATGATTAAACATTCTCAACAGCAACTTAACTTTTTAAAATGGATGGCCCAGTTAACATTATTAATGCTAATGGTTTACTCAGATATTAGAATGAAAGATTTTGGGGAAGCTGAGTGCTCAGGCCAATAAAAATAAAGATAGATGAGGTAGGCAGATAAATGGAAGGTTCTTCAACAGTTGACTCCTATAACCAAGTCTTTTAGTTTGGAATTTAATTTTTTTAAACAATAACAAAGCACCCTAAGTATTCCTTTTTTTTTTTTTTTTATTTAAGGATGGTATCGGCAGTGCAACATTATTCCTTATAGCAGAGATGTCGATCTAGGAATTTTTATACAAGATTACAAATCTGATATTATTTTAGCATTTCAGGATGCAGGACTTCCACTCAAACACAAATTTGGGAAGGTCAGTAACAAAAATTGGCTTTATTTCATAAGTAACATGTCTCAATTGTAAAGCTTATCTTAAACAACTCAGACAGACATGGTTAAGAATGCTGGATAAATGATTTTATCACTCAGTAGTGACCAGGATAAGTTCAGCAGAAGTTTGTTAACACTTGTGATTTCCACACTATTTTTAAAAAAAACTAGAAAATCTGGCTTCCTATTGATAATGAGGAAAAAGTTCTTGGACTCTTGTAGATTAATTTTTTACCATTATTTAGGCAATAATATAACAAAATTAATATAATATGTAATATACAATTAGTATAATAATTAAGAATCCCACCCACACTACCTGAAGTTACATTGTTTCTCATGAGTCATTTAATTTTGTGTTCACTTAGGTGTGGATGTCATTATCAACAGGAAACATTTTATTGATTACTGGGGCTAGAAATATAGAATCATTTCAAACTAGTACTTCAATTTCTTGGGTATCTCACATGTTCTAGGTTATAGCAGTTTGCTCTGAGATCAACCAGGGATAGGTCATCATGGCCTTGATGAAATCTCCCTCTAGTCATGATTCCTTGCAATCATCTTGCTCTTAATTTGCTTGTTCCCAGGGAGGTGGTATCCTGCAAAGCAAGCAGGAGTATGTTTAGTCACTGGATAATTATTTATCCTATCATAGTCATTTTATTTTACCAAAAAACTTAATGAAATATTTTCCTGAGGTCAAACTCAAAACAATAGAGCTCTAGTAATTCAGCAAACATTTGCCAAGCATTCACTGTATGTCTGGCACTATGCTGTGCACTTGGGACACAGAGATGAATAAATTACAGTTCTTAACCCTTGAGGAGCTCACTATCTAATTAGGAGGTAAACATGTATTAATAATTAAGGTATTAGTGCTGTAACAGATGCGCCGCGTCTAATGGGAACATAATTATTTGTAGTTTAAGTTTCTTTAGGACAGTGCTCCCAGAATTCTTTTTTTTTTCCTGTACCTTAACTTTTTATTTCTT
>NW_007731579.1:138687-139578 GCF_000696425.1 Galeopterus variegatus
GAGCACCGCCGCACTTCCCAGACGGCGCACTATAGCAGTGCGCCACCGGGCCGGCCCAGATAATACTATATTATTAAAGTTTCCTTATTTAGATAATACTTTCCTTTATTAGATAATACTTTTTCAGCTTACCCATAGAGACCAGTTATGCCTGCAGAGTGAGAACTAATTATAAGGACAGTCTGTGAGGAGGAAGTGTACCTGGGTTTGTCAATCCAAGGAGTCATTGTTATTAGAAAGAGAATACCAAAGCAAGTGTGACACAAAAATCAAGCCCAGAGCTTAAGCAAAAAAACTGATTGTTAGAGATGTTGGAGCTTGATAATAGTAAGGGAATGGATAAGGGTTGGCAAGGAGATAGTCAAGGTGAAATGAAGTTTAAGTGAAGAAATTAGGATCGAACAGGGCTGAGGCCGTGAGTGCTGGGCAAGCTTTAGAATGTGACTTTCATGTAGACTGGAGGCTAATTTTTAAAGGATACTTACTAGGTTAATAGCTAATATCAATTTTAAGATGCACCATTATTTTATGTGCTTCTGAGAGCACTGCCAATTATATATACACATGATTCACAGATGGAAAAGTTGAGGAGAAAGCTGTCTCAGAATTGATGAAATGCAGTATGTTAGATTGGTGTTGCTAAAATCTGGTGGGTGTCTTTTTTTTTTTTAAACACTGCTATAGCCAAACTCTTTGATGGGAAAAGACAAAAATGACATTAGAGTAACTATGCTCTTTTTTGTGATCCAGTTGGCCTACCCTCAATTCCAAGAGAGAGTATGAGAATTGGAACCCAAAGAACAAGGGCTTTGGAGTTATGCAGACCTGGGAAACCTCAGCTCTACCCTAACTGATTTGTTGCCTTTAGCTTTTCTGGATCTTAATCTCCTC
>NW_007731579.1:141253-141717 GCF_000696425.1 Galeopterus variegatus
AAAAAAAACTACATGGTAGTTAAGGGCATGGTGTCAGTGTGTTTGCTTTTGAATCCAGCTCCACATTTTACGTTGGGCAAGTTACTTAACCTCTCTGTGCCAAAGTTTCCTCAATTGCAAAATGAAAATAATAATAGAAATTGCCACATAGAGTGTTTTTAAGTAGTGAAAGACTTAATACAATAAAAGGGCTTTGAGGAGTGTCAAGATACCCTAAGTGCTAATTAATTATTACCTACTATTATTAATACTGCTGTAGTACTGTTAGTAATAAAGAAAATTATTTCTCTTCTTAGTCGTCTGAGAAATTTAGATTAGAGGCCTGCATAATTACCTCAGTATTAAACTGCTGCATGCATTCTTAGAGAACTAATATGAGCGTGTCACCTTTTTTCTAAGAAAAATACTTACTAGAGCATTAGAATCCTGTTATTCTTAAATTTTTTTCTAAGGCTTGAATTTTT
>NW_007731579.1:142494-143178 GCF_000696425.1 Galeopterus variegatus
CGGGAGCGCCGCCGCACTCCCAAGCGGCGCACTCTCCAGTGCGCCACCGGGCCAGCCCGAGAAAGTCTTAATAATAGGTTTACTTAACTTTTTCTACTTAGATTGCTTCCTTTTTTTTTCATTAAAAAAATTCTGTGAGGACATTTGTAACTAACATAAAAGCTTTGTTAGGGATTGTTTCCTTGAATACATACCCAGAAGTGGAATTACTGAGTCAAAAGTTGTGAGCCTTTAAAAAGTCTTGATCTATATTGCCAGATTGCCTTCCTAAAACATACAAATTTTTATACAGTCACCAAGGGTAAATGAAAGTGCTTGCTTTGCTACATGATACTGAGTTTTGCATTGCAATTATAATCATTCATGACTCTTCCTGGTAGTTTCTTTGAGTAACTTTTTTTCCATCTTCTTGTCATTATCTCAAGGTGTTTTCTGTCATAAAACCAAGTCAGTCATTGATGGCAAGTTACCAAGAGTTATTACCTTTCTGTTAACTATTCCAAATATCCATTGGCTTTTAGTACTACCAAACACGCATCTTCCCGTCTCTCTTTTAAAATTCAGCTTTACAATATTACAGTTCATTTTAAAAGCCCTGTTATAAGTATTTGTTAGACACTTATAGTGTAGACTTCTATGTATAAGATTTATACAGGTGTAGTTTTAGGTGAGTGAGCCTGAAAG
>NW_007731579.1:144126-145797 GCF_000696425.1 Galeopterus variegatus
AGTGTAGACTTCTATGTATAAGATTTATACAGGTGTAGTTTTAGGTGAGTGAGCCTGAAAGACCGAGATGTAAATCTGAGTTTTGCTCTTTGTATCACATAACCTTCTGAGCTTCAGATTTTCTTCTCCATAAAATGAGAATAACACTGCATACCTCACAGGGTGTAATGCTTAGATTAATAATGTTATGAAGTCACCTGATTCAGTGCTTGGTATATAATAGATTCTCAACTGTTTGCTGACTCTGAATTAGGCAGGCAGAACCTAAAAATCTGATTAGGAAGATTCATTGCTATATAGAAATTAGAAAAAAAAAACCCACATAGTAGTGAATTAAAGCCTACCAAATGTTACAAAGATAAATACAAACTTATACTACCCATAACTGCAGGGAGAGATAATTTGAATATAACATGTACATAATGCTGACTCTGGGAAAATTTCCTCAAGAGGTGAGGGTTGAGCCACCACAATATTGTTGAATGGGAGATTGCTGTTAAATTACAATTGGTTGGCTCTAGGAAAGGAGATTTAATGGAGTGTAAAGAAGATGATTTTGGGCAGTATTGATGAATTGGTTAATTTACGGGTCTTAGTGTTGGGCCATAGGTTTTTTTATTTGATATAATAAACAATAGAATGTCTCTATTAAGACTTTAGGTGGGAAATACGGTAAGACAGAGCCGGTTGAGGAATATTATTCTAGCTAGTGTGTGCATGGAGAGGTAAAAGAGGCTGTTATCAAAGAAACCCACAAAAAAAATTGGAAAGTGAGCTAGACTTGGTTGGATGAGAACCTGTACTAAACAGGAGGTGATTGGAAGAAGTGGTAAAAGGACTTAGCACCATTCCTGGCAATGAACAAGGGAACCCTGAGCCTGAAAGGGAGTCTAAGAAAACTGTAAAGGTCCAAAATAACATGTAAGTTTATAATCTTAGTGCTGAAGAAAATTAGGAAACAATGGGTAATCATGTTAGTTTTTAAAATTGAAGTGTAACATACATACAGAAAAGTACACAAAACAAATGTATAGCTCTAAGAATTATTAAATGAACAAACATGTAACCAAGCACCACAGCAAAAAATAGATACTTGCCAGCACCCCAGAAGCCTATATCATTTCACCTCACAATCACGCCTCTTCTCCCCCACGAAGTAACAACTATCCTGACTTCTAATATTACAGTTTAGTTTTACCTGGCTTTTCATTCATATAAATGGAATTATATGTTGTTGACTTCTTTTCACTAAACACTGTTCATGAGAACTATGTTTTTGCATTTATAGCTATTGTTTAATCATTGTCTTTGCTATATAGTAGTTAATGGTCTGAATATACCACAAATATTTATCAAGTCCACTGTAGCTGGATATTGAGTTTTTTCAGTTTGGGGCTATTACAGATGATGCTGTAGTGAACATTCCTCTATATGTCTTCTAGTCCCTTTGTACATGTTTATCTTAGTCAATTTGGACTGCTGTAACAAAATATCATAGACTCTGTGACCTATAAACAACAGGAATTTATTTCTCACGTTCCGGAGGCTGGGAAGTTCAAGATCAATTTGCCAGCATGCAGACTGCCAATTTCTCCCTGTGTCTTCAGACACAGTGGAAGGAGCAACCAAGCTTTCTTGGGCCTCTGTTGTAAGGGCACTCATCCCATTCAT